>NC_080026.1:78924534-79227564 GCF_030020395.1 Manis pentadactyla
AATAGTTATGTTCAAAAAAATAAGCAGAGCTATAATCAAAAAGGTGAGGTAAGGGTGTGGAAAAAGTGGAATGCTTACATTGCTGGTGGGAATGTAAAATAGTGCATCTGCTTTGAAAACAGTTTAGTAATCCTCAAACATAATAAACACTAAACATACAGTGACCTCAAAATAAACAGGCATAGAGTGAATATGTGAACCACAATTCCACTCCTGGATACATAACCAAATGGAAATGTACACACAAAAACTTGCACACTAATGTCTGTAGGAGCATTATTTATAAGTGCCCCAAAGTAAAAGCAACCCAAATGGTCATCAGTTAGTGATTGGGAAAAGAAAATCTATATCCATTCAATGGAGTAATTTTCCATAATAAAAGAATGAGTTACTAATGCATAATAAAATGGATGAACCTTGAAAACATTCTAAGTGAAAGAAACCAGTCACAAAAAAAGCACATATTGTGTGATTACATATATATGAAATACCCACATTAGGCCAGTCTAAACAAACAAAAAGTAGATTAGTGATTGTCCAAGGCTGGGGCTGGGGTGTATGGGAGAAGGTTGAGAGTATGTGGAGTGACTGGAAATGGACATGGAGTTTCTTTTAGGTGGTAAATGAAAATGTCCTAAAATTAGATTATGGGGAAGGATGCACAATTCTGTACAAAAGTCCATTCAATTTATACTTTAAATGAGTCTCAATTAAGCTCTAAAAAAGTTGGAAATATGAAGTACGTAATGAAAACCTAAATGAAACTTGGCAGAGGTAAAAACTGCAATGTAATAGATGAAATTAGATGGGATTTATATCAGGTTAAACTGCATAGTGAAAGATTAAAGTGAACACATAGTCTTAGAAACTAAAATGAATCCTAGAAAATTAAAATATAAAAAGAAAAAAAGAACAATAGTGAGATGTGAGACTACTTCAAACAGCCTAAATACTTGTAAAGGGAGTCCCTGAAGGACAGGTAAGAGGAGGGGACAAAAACAAATTAAGTAATAATTACGAAGGAATTTGAAATTTGATGCAAAGTATAAATTCACATATGCAAGAAGCTCAACAAAACCCAACCAGAGGAAACAGGAAAAAACCATGCCAAGACATATCATAATTGCATAGTTCAAAATCAGTGACAAAAGAAGAATCTTAAGAACAATTTGAAGGATGGGAGTATATGTGATATACAGAAAAATAAAAATAAAGTGAGGACTACAGGAAGTTTCTCCTTGGAACAATGCAAGACAAGGAACAGGAGAGTAGAGCATCTTCAAAGTACTGTTACAAAAAAAAAGTTGCCCTTTATTCTATATATAGGAAACACACTTTCCAAAATTTAAGGTTAACTAAAGACTAGAGATACTTTTGCTGTAGAGACTCTGAAGAAATTTACAATTAGCAGATCCCTGCTTCAAGAAATGTGAAAGAAGACCCTCAGACAGAAGGAAAATGACATTACATTGAAAGCTGCATGTATACAAAGAAATGAAAAGCAAAAGAAAATGGTAAAAATGTATGTTTTTCTTAGTAGTTAAATCTTGGGAGTCATGAAATAGATCTTAATAAATATAAATGAATAGAACCATACAAAGTATGTTCTCTGTCTGTAAAGTAGCTAATCTCTATATTCTTTGAAATGATGATGTACTCTGTGGAACAGTCTTTTTAAATTTTTTAATGATCTAGTTCTCTTAATCTTTCTTTAGATTTCTGTTCAGATTTTTCAGACATTGATTAAACCTTCCTTCACTTGCATGCCTATATCAAAACCCTTTATCATAGATTCACAAAGTTCTATGGACTTTTAATACTGGTCACAGTTGCATTTTTACATTTGCTTGTAAAATTATTTGTTGCTGTCTTTCTCCTTTTTAAATCAGCAAGCTTACTGAGGGCAAATGTTGGATGTTTTTGCTCATAACTAATTTTAAGTAATTAATAATTTGTTACATGTGTATTATATGAGGGGCAGTTTATGTGTTTATGTGAAGTCTTAGTAGGCCATTTTTAAGGATACTGGCTTTAGTATTAAAGAAATAGAAAGCTACTTAATGTTTCTTGGTTATTAGATAACAAGTCAGAATTCAGGAAGTAAAATTAAATCTGAGTTATGGGTGGAAAAAAAAAGACTGGGAAATGATGTTATTCCAGTAGTCTTAGTGAAAGGTGAGAACATTTTTGGATTGTATGATTCTGTCCGAGGAAGTGGCAGTGAAAATAAAAATTACTTGATTTATTTAGATAGATAGTCCATAGATTTTACAATTCAGTTCACTTAAATGTGTTGGAGTTGCTAAACTGTGTCAAATGTAATACTTAGGTTGCTGACTGTGCAGCTGGATGAATTGTGTTGCAGTTTATTCAAATAGTGATTAGTGGAAGAGAATCCTGTTCAGGAATGACAGGGAAAGACCCTTAATTAGTTTCTGTTGACCTACTAGTTAGAGGTGTTTTAGCTATTCAAGTGGATATTTTTAAAAGACACATGGACAAGCTTGAAAGAAGATCATATCTGGAAATATACATTTAAAAGTCATAAAAATATAGGCAACTGAAACCATGGAGATGGATGGCATTCCCTGGGTTGATGGTATAGAGTGAAAAAAAAAAAAGATGGCTAGAACCAATATATTTGAGTAACTTTGACATCATATGAATTTATGGCAAAAGAATGGGCTTTTCAAAAGAGAAAAGGCTACCATGACAAAAGAAAAAACAATTAAGTGTGGTTGGCTGTGGACAAGGGACAAGAAAGTTTCCAAAGGAGAGGTATCACCATGCCAGATCTTACTGAGAAGTCAAGTAAGATGGGATGAAAATTACTGATTGGATTTAGCTACATGGCAATTATTAATATTTGTTGTGAGAGATGTTTGATACAGTGATAAGAACATAGAAGCCAGATTATAAAGAGTATAAAACATATTATATACAAATATTACTGCAAAGAAATGGAGATATGTAATACAGAAAGTTCTTAGGATAATTTTAGCAGAATACACTAGAATACAGTCATGTTAACTCTCAAATCAGTAGTCTTTTACTAAAATTTTAATAAACTCCATTGCAATTTGTATTATGTGTGTACTTCTAATCTAATGAGAAATTCTTTCTCTATGCTTTCCACAAAGGATCTTCTTGCTTGACTATTAAGAGTTCTTGCATGATAAAACCATTTTTTAATGTTTTCTAAGTAGTCTATGTATTTAATACAGTGGGGGAAATAAGTGATACTTTCTAAAAAGCACATGTAATTATAGTACCAAAGATTGACTTTATTAGTCTCTTAATGTTTGAAAGTTTGGGTCAGTTTGGTATGTTTATCAAAAATTCCCATGGAAATACTGCCTTTTGAATAAAATTCTTTACTAATATATTAAATGACTTCACTTTATATTCAAACTTAAACATCATTAGGGTAAACTGAAGATCAAATCATTAAGGGATCAAACAACAAATAGCAAATGAAAATGACATGCTACAAACAGAAGGAACAAAATAGCAGTAGACTCATAGACACCAAGAAGGGACTAATGGTTACCAAGGGGGAGGGTGTGGAGAAGGGCAGGGATGGGGGTGTGGGGGAAGGGGATAAAGAGGGTACAATAATTCATAATCACAATATAAGTTGGTCACGAGGTTTGTTGTATGGCATGGAGAATATAGTCATTGATTCTGTAACATCTTATTATGTTGATAGATAGTAACCACACTAGAAGGGGTGAGTATTTAATTATATGGGTAACTGTTGAACCACTGTGCTGTATATTTGAAACCAACATAAGATTATGTATCAACGATACTTTAATAAAATGAGATGCTACAAGTCATTTTGAATGTGGCAACTTTAGATATCATATTGCATAAATTTGCCAACTCTCTTTAACCCTCCACTAGGCTCTGATTTGGAGATGAAAATTACTTTACATCAATAAAAAAGTAAGATTCTTTATTTCCTCTCTTTCTGTGTTGTCCAATACAGTAACCATAAGCCACATGTGGCTATTTAAATTTAACTACAATTAAATAAAGTTCAAAATTTTCTAAGCCATGTTTCAATGCTCAGTAACTATGTATGCCTAATGGCTACCATTCTGGACAATGCAAATATCAGGAAATTTCCACTGACAAAAAGTTAAAATGGATAATAATTATCCAAATAAGCTTTTAGGTATGTTAGACATGTACATCCTGTACTTTACATACAAAAGTTTACATTAATTTCAACATAACCAAAATAAAAAAATACACAATTTAAAAAAATGCCACATTTGCATTAAAGTTGCAAATGTATAAATTGTATGTGTTTATATTAAGCAGTGCTTGTTTGCAGGTCATCAAACTCTAATGCCCTCCATAAATTATACAGAAATTTTGTGTTACTAAACCAATCTTACTCTGTTGTAGAAAATAATACAGAACCAGCAAGGAAGTAAAGCAAATTCCCTTAAGCATGTAATTGACAGGGGAATTCTATTTTCATTATTAAGAAGGAAACATCTATTCAGTCATTGAACAAGTGGAAAAAAAAATAAAGCATATGTTCCTAGAAGAAGAAAATGTCCTCATTGATTCTGAAGCATTTATAGTGTAGTGCATGTAAAATTATTCTGAAAGAAGTACTTACATTAGCACTCAAATGGAACATTAACTGTTTTTATTGGGATGCTTGAAATGCTTATGTGGGCAGAATCATATAGCATTAAGTAAATATAAGTAATGAGATACGATATATCTTTGCAATTGTCTGTAGAGAAAAATGCCTCTAGTCTTTTATAAAACATTAAAAACAACATAGGATTTTGGGACTGATTTCCAGTTGCCCAGAAACTTCTGGTTAGTATGTCAGGCTCTCCCAGCATTGTCTTAAGATTTGAAGTTGTATTTCCAGATTTTCTCTGCCCTGTGTCAAGGCCATGTAAATGAGTCATGGAAATCTGGTAAATATAACATTATATATAAATAGGTATGTATATTCATATATACATATATATCTGTTTGTATCCATCTCTACACATATCTGCAGGTATGTTTATCTTACACCATAAATACTACCTAAAAATATTTTTAAATCCATTTAATTTTCTCCTAGATTTTTAACACCAGCTTTTTTTTCTATAGAATCATTGATCATTCACTTTCCGTGTCACTATTTCTCACAGATTACTACTTACATACAACAAATTCCACTGTGATATTTATTAATTCAGAAGCGAAAGCAATAAGGATTCAGGTAAATAAAGCACATATGCAAGAACATTTTCAATGGAGGCTTAAAAACGTATTAATTTTATTCATTATTGTGATGTATCTGTCAAAATTATCTTCTCTTTTCTACCTCCCTAAACATAGGAATATTTCTAGGTTTATACCACTTTAAGTTATTAGCTGATAGGTTTTTTTCCGCTATGTTTCAAGTATCTTCAAGCAAGAATTTAGAACTGATGTATTTTAGTTTGCTGAAAATGAGAAAAAAAATTGGTTATAGTAACTTCTTAGGGTGTTTTCAATAAATAGCATCATAAAACTTATGATGAAAATTTTATTTTAAAAGTTGATAAATAAATATTTGGTGTAGGTGTTTTGATTCATTAAGGCAAACTGGATCTGATTGGAAGAGCTATGAAGTAAGTAATCATATGACAGGCAATACAAAGAATTAATCAAAAAGTTTTCATAGGAACTGAAACTCTTGATAAGGAAAATACATTTGCTTTTATCAACTCCCTGGTTTTGTTGTGTGAGGGGGTGTGTTTTCAGTCTTTTTCTGGGAATAAGGAATTTACACTGGTTTAATTACTTTTTAAAAAGACTTTATTGAATAGTGAATTACATATAAATTACAACTGTCAATTGTACATGTAAAATTCAATTATTTTATCATATTTATAGAATTGTGCAGTTTCAAGACATATCCATTACCCTTAAGAGATCCTCTTTGTCTGTTTGTAATGAATCCCTATTTCTACCTCCAGACCCTGACAAACACTGATAAATACTTTTGTCCCTATAGGAACTAGACTTTTTTGGACATTCCAGAAATATACAATATGTAGGGGATTTTTTGCATTAGGCTTCTCTGCCTTAGGACACTGTTTTATGGACCACTGAAATAGTAGCATACATCAGTAATTCATTCCTTTTTATTGATGATTATTCCCGTGTGTGGATATATGCATGAATACAGTTTATCAATTCAACCGTTGATGAAAATTGGGATGTTCCTAGTTATTGACTTTTGTGAATAATGCTGTTATGAACAGTCCCCTAAAAGTTTTTGTGTGAACATATGTTTACATTTCGTAAGTAGCTATCTATTAATTGAATTGCTGAATCACATGGTAAATTTATGTTTAACTTTTTAAGGAAGTATAAAATGCTGTATATTTTCTAAAGTGGTGCTACCATTTTACATTCTCACCTGCAAAACACAAGGGTTTCAATTTCTCCACATTTTCACTTGGTACACTCAGCAATTCTGATTAACACTATTCTAGTGGATGTGAAGTAGAATTTCATTGTGGTTTTAATGTGTATTTTTCTCTAATGTGTAATTATGATATAGCTATCTTTTCATGTATTTATTACCTGTATATTTTCTTGAGTGAGATATCTATCCCAGTATTATTTTCATTTTTAAAATAACTATTTTCTTAATATTGAGTTGTAAGATTTATTTCTTTTTATGTAAATGTCTTTTGATAACAGATATGTGATTTGCAAATATTTTTATCACCATATGATATTTCAAAGCTTTGCTGCCAAGAGAAGACTTGGTCTTCTGCATAAGACACTGAACCAACCATTTCCAAGTATCACCAGGAATTCTCTGGAACTGAACTCTAGACCAGTAAACTCTTCTTTTTCCAAATAAATATCTTAAACCTAAGTATAGAGATAGAGGAGTTAAACTTCTAGAAATAATTGTATATTCAAATCAAATAATTTGACACAATAACCTCACTTATTTAAAAGTAGGCACAAAGATTAAATACTCATTAACAGGAGACAGCAAGTTATATTAACAAAGCTAGATAATTTACTCTAACACAATTAGGTATTTTTTGCCTTCATAAAAATGTAAGAAAGCCTGCCCCCTGAAAATTTCAGGTACTCATCAACTTAATGTTTTGAAAAAGCAATAGTGAGTTCTAAACTGAGGTGCATAGTTTGAAATTTGGGAAAGAAAATGGATCAATTCCTCCTTAAGCCTGGCATCTGTGGTGGATGAAATTCACATTTATTAATCCAAAGGCACTATGTTAGATTTAAAATAAAAAATACCTCATTTAATTGCCACACAGAAGCACTCTGAGCTAACTTTTGTTATTCCAAATTAGTAGAAAGGAAACAGAAGCTCAGGAAAGCTTAACCAAAATAATATAACCAAGGCCACAGTGCTAATAAGTTGCAAAGATAAATCTGAAACAAATTTGTAGGACATCAAAATCAGTTCTTTCTTTTACATGCATTAAGTGGAGTTAAACCAGAGAGGTTTTTCAGCAATAAAACTCAGCCATTTTTTTATTGAAGTATAATTGGTGTACAGTATTTTATTGGCTTCAAGTATACGACACAGTGATTCAACAGTTACACACATTTTTAAATCCTCACTCCAACTAGAACAGTTACTGTCAACATAGAAAAATGTTACAGAACCATTGACTATATTCTCCATGCTGTACTCCCATCCCTGTGACCTACTTACATTATGATTTAGATTTTGTGCTTCTTTATATCCTCCTCACCCATCCTACCCACCCATTCCAGCCCATCTGCATAGTAACAACCAGTTACTTCTCAGTGTCTGTGAGTCTACTGTTGTTTTGTTCATTTTGTTTTGTTTTATTTTTAGATTCTGCCTGGCTTATTACAATTAGCATAATACCCTCTGAGTTGATCCATATTGTCACAAATGGCAGGATTTCTTTCTTTTTTATAGCTGAATGATATTCCATTGTGTAAATGGACCACATCTTCTATATCCATTCAATTATTGATGGATATATTGGTTGCTTCCTTATCTTGGCTATTATAAATAATGTGGCAATAAACATAGGGAAGCATACATCTTATTGAATCGGATTTTGTTTCCTTTGGGTAAATTCCTACAAGTGGAATTGCTGGGTTGTATAGTATTTCTGTGTTACGTTTTTTGAGGAACCTTCATACTGTTTTCCACAGTGGCTGCACCAATTTACATTCCCACCAATAGTGCGGAGGGTTTGCTTTTCTCCACATCCTTACCAACACTCATTATTTCTTGTCTTTTGATTAGTGTCCATTCTAACTGGTGTGAGGTGATACCTCATTGTGGTTTTGATGTGCATTTTCCTGATGATTAGTGATCTGAAGCATCTTTTCATGTCCCTTTTGGCCATCTGTATTTCTTTTTTTCAAAAAAGTCTGTTCAGGTCCTCTGCACCTTTTTTAATCAGCTTATTTGTTTTTTTGATGTTGAGGCTTATGAGTTAATGCCTTATTCGATAAATCATTTATGAATATATACTCCGAAACTGTAGGTTGGTTGCCTTTTGTTTTGTTGATGGTGTCTTTTGCTGTACAGCAGCTTTTTAGTTTGACATAGTCCCACTTGGTCATTTTTTTATTTTGTTTCCCTTACCTGACAGGAAAAAGTTGCTCATGTTTATATTCAAGAGATTTGTGTCTATGTTTTCTCCTAAGAGTTTTCTGGTTTCATGTCTTATATTTAGGTCTTTAATCCATTCCAAGTTTACTTTTGTGTATGGAGTTAGACAGTAATCCAGTTTCATTCTCTTGCATGTAACTGTCCAGTTTTCCCGACACCGGTTATTTAAGAGACTATCTTTAACCCACTGTATATTTATCTATGTTAATTAACCAAAATGCATAGGTTTATTTCTGGGTTCTATATTCTGTTTCATTGATCTATGGGTCTGTTCTTGTGCCAGTACCTTACTGTTTTGGTTACTGTACCTTTGTAGTATAGCTTGAAGTTAGAAGTGTAATATTCCCAGCTTTGTCCTTCTTTCTCAAGGTTGCTTTGGCTATTCAGGGTCTTTTGTATTTCCCTATGAATTTTAGTGTTATTTGCTAAAGGTCTCTTTTTCCTTATGTCATCAGCATCTTACTCTAAACTTAGTTTTCAGTAAATATTTTTAAAATTGAGTTAAAGTTGTTTGTTTTGTTTCTGTTCTTTTCTAACTACATGCTTTACCCACCCCCCCAAAAATACCTTACATTTATATTTATAAAACTTTAAGCACTTTATTTATTGAGAATTTCAGACTGTAAACCATTGAGAGAGGGCATATCTTAGTACATACTGATTTTTAAATACTCTTCAATTATAGCACCCAATGACCAGCATTTTCAACATTTTGTATCTTCAACCCTATTTTCTATAAGTTCATTATAGGAAAGGTGGGCAGGATAGGAAAGGCATTCAGATGATCAAAGCCTGACCTGAGCTGAGAGGCATATTTCATCAGAGGAAATTAGTTGTTCTCTGAAGATGCTGAAAATCAGGTTTCTTATAATACGGTTCAAGGTAAATTTCAGAGAATATAGACTTGTAATGGATTCAGGCTCAGTCTCAGTTCAACTACTCAGGACATCTATTACCTTGGACAAGTTAAGTAAAATCAAGTATTTCAATTTTCCCATTTATTAAATAGGGATCATGATGAGTAGGTTTCTTTTGAAAAAACTAAACAAATAATTTTTTGAAAATATCTTGACCTATGTTTGATATGTACTGGATCTTATTAACATTTTAGTTTCCCTTTCCATCATCTTCTTTATTTAAATAAAACCTGAACATGAATTACTGCAAAAAAAATAATTTAGGAATAGTCTGTCATATAAGTGCTCACTAAATGCTTAAATGTGTACAACATGGATTAGACTTGTTTTCCAATAAGCTATATCTCTTCCAGTTGCATTAATGTTTAACATGATTTACAGCCTTTACCTTTTACAGTTTCCTATTACTAACTTTTCAATGTCAACTTGATCAATAAACTTGAAAACTCTAGGTTTGGGTTTCACTAAAACCATTCAGAAATACCCTCCTAGAGGATTTTATTTATTTCATTAAGCTATATTTACATGAACTATGATTCTGAGAATCAGTGATATCTGATACCTACAGCTGTGCTTTGCTCTAATTTTCTGATCAACATACTACAGCTCCATGTTTTAGGAAGAATCTCCATGTTTAGCATCCAAATAGCAATCACAAGGCAATTTTCACCTTGATTTGCTAGTTCCACATGGATAGACTCTGACTTACATCCTGTTCAATTCCGTATTTCAGTCTGCCATTCCTATAACAATGCTCAGCATCCATGCAATTTGGGCACAGACCATCAGAACTGAATTGCAAGACCCTCCTGAGAAAGGACATCTCACCAGGAATAAATGCCCATGAAAGCTTCTTAAATCTTTCCTAATCACTATCTAACCCTGCAACTTCTTACTCTTTGTTTTCTGACAGTAATGAACCAAAACACCATGTGAAAGCTTGAAAGCTGAAGGGATTATTTTTAATTTTCAAACTCACTGTTATGTATCTGTTGCACTTACAATCATTCTTAGATTATTCCCATTGCCTCCCTCTAAGTTTCAAGAGACATAATTTTACTTGATGTATATACATCTTCCCTTCCCATTCTGGAAGAGGTGTCTGTTTCTCTTCATAAATTAAGCTAAATTTATTTGTTTTTTTTACCAACTCAACAATCACCAAAGTTCACCTGCCTGCAGCTAGTGTCTCACATGTGCACAAAGTAGATGGCTTGGGAAAACAAGGGGAAGAACAAAGACATAATCTAGGGATACCACCCATTTCACCCATTTCCATCTACTCTACAATATTGCAATATTGCTATAGAAATTGCTGGTTCCTCTGAAAATTTTTTCTGTTTAAACATGATTATGGGAAAAAAAATCATGAATCTTCAGGTAACTGTATATTTCCATTAAATGAAATGCATTAAAAAATAAAGTTCAAGTTACTCCCGACAGTTTCCCCTTTACATGTCCCTTTATTTCACATAGATACACTATGTCCAAAACCAGTATTATTAGGACACTTATTTTAGTTTCCAATTAATTAAAAAAAAACACGATGTTTACCATACAGGTTTTCGTTATTTCAGTGTCACAATATACTGTGCCATTTTAAAAGTAGTGATTTACTGTTTTTTTTGTCAGTTATCTTGATAGTTTTAAATGTCTAATTATCAATATTCTTTATTAAGGTGTACAAAGATACTTATTTTCTGTATTAAAATTTTAAATCAAACAAATATACATCAAAAAATTATCTACACATTGAAACTTTCCTGTTATTGTATTATATCGATTATGTTGCCCTGAGTATTTAGTAAGATTAAACATCTCTTCTTAATTCTGTCAATGATTTGTGTTTTCCAGAGGCAGTTATAGACTCTATCAAATTGTAGGCTTTCCCAGGGGAGCAGTCTTAGCATGAGAATTTAAGGAATATTAAAGATATCTGAAGGACATAAGTAGAATCTCCTTTGTGAAGTGTCTGATGAAATATTTTGCCCATAAAACAAGTTGGATTTGATTTTTATTATCGTTATAAATATTTATATATTCTGAACACAAGATCTTGTCAGATGTATGTTTTATAAGAATTTTCTCCTCATCTGTCTCTAACCTTTGCAATTTTTTAATAGTGTTTACAAAGAGTTAAAAACAACTTGGTCTTAGTCCAATTTATCAACATTTTCTTTTATGATTTGTGCTTGCCTTCACATGTCTCATCTCAGAAATATTGCCTAATCCAAGGGTGCAAGGGATTTTTCTCAAATATTTCTTCCAGTAAGTTTGTTTTCTACTACTAAGTTTTTAAATCTGTGATCCATTTTAAGTGAATTTTTGTGTATGACATGAAGTGTTGAGGTTCATTTTTTTTCGATATTATGTCCAATTGTGTCAGCACCATTTTATTGAGAAGATTACTGAATTTCACCTTTAAATTACTTTGGCACTTTAGTAAAAAATATATTGACCATATCTATGTGGGTATATTTCTGGACTTTATATTCTGCTTAATTCATCTGTCTGTTGTTACACCATTACTAGAGTCTTGATTAGTGTAGATTTATAATAATGTTTGTAATGAGTTAGTATATGTCCTCTAGGTTTGTTAGTTTTCAAATTTGTTTCAGTTGCTTTAGAAACTTTATATTTCCACTTAATTTTATAAATGACATCATTTTGTACAAAAGATATCCTTAGATTAGGATTGTGTTTGAATTAAATCTATAAAAGGTGGTGAGAATTGCCTTCTTAATATTGAATTATTCAATCCTTACACATAGATAACTCTGACTATAAATGTGTTCTTTCTGTTTTTCAGCAACATTATGTAGTTTTAGTTGTACATATCTATTCATGTTTTCTATTTCTCCTTTAGTTTTGGTAATTCACATATTTCAAAGATTTTGTCCATTTCTTCTAAGTTATAAATTATCTCAATTATTAGCGTAAAGCTAAAATTTTTTCATTATCTTTTCATATTTTGAGGATTTTACTAATGTCCTCTGTCCCCACCCTCTATTAGTCTAGCTGGAGTTTTATCAGTTTTTTTTTTTCAGAAATAAATTTGCATTTATTGATTTTTCTTTAGAATTTTGTTTGCAACATTATTGACTTATGTTCTTATCTTCAGTATTTCCTGGAGTAATCTAGTATTTTGGGGTCTGAAATACTAGATTGCAACCTCTTGGTTGATGGTGTTGTTCAGATCTCCTAGGTTTTTGCTAATTTTCTGTCAGGTCTTTTTATCAAATGCTAAAGGTAGAATGGTGAAGCCCCCAACTATACCTGTGGATTTATCTGTATCTCCTTTCAGCTCTATCAGTATCTTTCTCATATAGTTTGATGCTCGGTTGTTTGGTACATATAGGCACTGCTGTAATTTTTATTAATCTGTGTGTAATATATATATTTTTTTCTTTCCTTTGCTGTCAATCTACTTTATTAAGTTTGGAGTGAGATTTTGTACACAGTATAGTCAGGTGATTAATTTTTATCTATATTCCACCAATGTCTTTTAATTTTTATTTAAATATTTTAACATCTAAAGTAATCATGTGTATGTTAGTGCTTAATTTGTACATTATTTGTTTCTATTTGTTCCTTGTGTTTCTTGTTCTGTTGTTTCTTGCCTTTAGATTACACAAATATCTTTTAGAGTTATATTTTTATTTATTTATGATTTTGAGTATCAATTTGTATAGTTTTCTATATAGTTGCTATAGGTTCCTAAATTCATATGTAACCTACCAGAATCTTTTGGGGTTTTACCACTTGGAGTGAATACAGTACATTTTCTTCCTTTTAGGTCCCTTTACCCTTTCCACTTAAAATACATAATTGTCTTAAATATTCCTCTACATACATTTTGTACCACATCGGACAGTTATAACTTTTATTTTAACCATAATGTTTGGTAAAAGAAACTCATGTTGTAAAGAATAGTCTTATATTTACTTCGTGTTTACCTAGCCCATTGTTCTTTCCTTTCTAAAGATCCCTGTCTTCTTCTGTTATCATTTTCTTTGTGTTTCAAGAGCTCCTTTAACCATTATTTAAGGGTAGGTTTGATAGCAGCAAATTATTTTAGTGTTTCTCTGACAGAGAATACCTTTATTTCCTCTTTATTCCTGATAGATAGTTTTATCACTGCATATAGAATCTCCAGTTCTTTTTTTTTTTTAGTTCTTTTCTTTCACCTGAAAAAAATGTTCACTTCCTTCTGGCCTCCATGGTTTCCCATGGGAAGTCCAGTGTGAATCAAATTGGTGTTCCTCTATAGTTAACCCATTCTTTTCCTCTACTTTTAAAATGTTTGTCTTCCCATTCTCAGAATTTTAATTGTGGTATGGTTTGGTGTGTGTTTCTTTTATCTGTAGTTCTTGTATTCTGTAATCATTTGCCAATTTGGGGAGTTTTCAGCCATTGTTTCTTCAAATACTATTTTAGTATCACACTCTTTCTCTTCTTCTGTATTTTGATAATATGAATTTTTGTTCTTTTTTATATTTTTCTACAGAAATCAAGGCTCTATTAATATTTTCTCTATGTTGGTCAGATTGCCCTGTCTTCAAGTTCAGTGATTCTGTCTTTTCATTAACATGCTATTGAGTACATCCATGAGTTATTTATTTTTAATTTCAGTTATAGTTTTCAATTCCATAATTTCCTTTTACTTATTTTATATGACTTCTTTCTTTGCTGAGATTTTCTATTTTCAAGTGTTTCAAGAGAATTTGTAATTGATTTCTAAGGCATTTTTAAGTAGTTGCTTTTAAAATTCTTGTCAGACAATTCCAATATCAGATTTATCTTCATTCTGGCATATGTTCATTGTCTTTTCTCATTAAATTGTAGTTCTTCTTTTCATGGTCTAATGAGTGAATTTTTATTGTATCCTGGACATTTTGTTTATTTTGTTAGGGGACTCTTGTTCCTATCTAAGTTCTATTTTAGCAGATGTTTTCTCTGCTTAAGTTTAGTGTCTAAATTATAGTCTATTTTTCTGAGCTTTAATTCCTATGTGTTGCATGCTGCTCGCTCGGGTGAAATGAGAGTGAACAAAAAACACAGACAACACAGACAGACAGACAGACAATGGCTGCAGCCCCAATGTTGCATAGCTCCTTTGTTTTTATACTGCCTTTCTCGGACCTCAGGCAAGTGCTATACTCATCTTTCTGTTCTCAGGGGGGACAGGCCAGAACACCTTGTTGATTTTCTTAGGATCTGCCCAGTAAGCAGGGGCGGTGTTTTCACATGTCCTCAAGGTCTCCCTGTTTTCACTGTCCTGAGTGACGCCTGAGAGGTATCCTGGCTCGTTTTCGAGGACAAGATATGCTTTTGTGGGCAGATAATGTCCAAGGACTGCACCAGTTGTTCTCAAGCTGGTGCTTCCCCATGCTGCATTCAGACGTGGGGGAAGGTGCTTTCCCGTTCTGCGTTCAGACATGTGAGAAGACAAAGGCCATCCCCATCATCTCCTCCTTTCCTTAAATATTGCATGGCTGAGATCGAACATGTCAAAAGACAGACATGACTTGAGCGTTTTGCTTCACAGTTTATTTTCTTCTGTTCCACCAGCAGTAGACTAGGAGACAGAAACATATTAGTAAGAACAAAGTTCCTGAGCTAAGCATAGAGGAAGCAAAAGCACCCTTAATCTGTAATATAGGGTTAAGGTTGGAAAGCCCTTGCGCTATTCCTTTAAAAATATCTTCTCCACTTAATTTGGGAAGTTCCTGGGTAAAGGTATTGGTTATTTGGGTCTCAAGTTCTCATATTCTCACGGATGTGTTTTTGTGCCCCCAAAGAAGATCTTTTATCTTAGTCCATTCTGATGATGTATTGTATGGGATTGGGGTTACACAGAACTGAGTGGAATTCCAATCACATCTCAGTAAGGACCGCGTAGTAAGTACGCGAATCTGATCTCCAAGCCAGGAGACTGTTGAAGATTTTGAATATCAGTTTCCAATTGAATATCCATATCATGTTGCCATAATAAGTGAGAATTGTAATGCCAAATTTGCACAAAATCTGCTATTTGGAGACTTTCTTGTAGAGCTACTACTGCTGTAGAAGCGATAGCTATAAGTCCTAAAACTACAGTTATAAGTGGTCCTACAAAGCGCTTTGTTCTATGAGTGAGGTCAGTGACTAATTGGTATAATTGTGTTATTCCAGCAGACTCACTCCAAGGGCGGGTGAGATTCACTGGGAGCTAGAGTTCTGTTCGTGCGTGAAGCAAAAAAAGGCTCTGTGAACTAGAATTTAAAAGTTAGAGAGGCATTGATGCAAGTAAAGAGCTGACACTCTGAGGTGCAATTTAAAGATCCATTCTCCGGGTGCCCGGTCATGGAGCCCTTTAGAAGGAGAAAGGGAATCGTACACATGCCTGGATATTTTTAGTGATGTTAGGATGTAAATGTACTTTAATGGAGTTATTCTCATATGACATGTTTCCTCTCCACGTCTTAATAGGTTCAAGGGCTGCAAGCATTTTCCAAATATGTCCTTGAACCATTACCGATCCATTCAAATGAGGCAGAGGGGAGTCAACCTTGCCTATGCCAAATAATAGTTTCATTAGCCTGGGCAGAGATGCCGTAGTTTTCTTTATGCCACTTGAGAGGTAATTGGGAAAATTTTATTCTAAAACCACCATGAGGACTCCAATCAATAATGGAGAAAGATTTATCATTTGCTTCTGTACTGGATATTAATATTTTTGGGTTATACCCTCTACATTGGGTCCATGTAAAATGAGAAATCTCAGCATTTACTTCAGTAATTGGGCACAAAGAGACAAGCGTGGGGGGTGTCTCTCTGTGGTACTATTTCCTACTTTAAAGCTTTTTTACAGATAACAAAAAGGTGCTTGCGGTGAGATGAGAATGATTATATCTGAGACCCCAGGCTTCATGTGATGTTTGAAGACAATGAGACCCCTGTCCAATTCAGAGGGGGATACCATCTGCCCCTAAGGGGAAAGAACAAGAATAGTTATTTCCTCCAGTGGGTTTCCCTTCTTCACTGGGATGTGCAGGCAGAAGAGGGTCAAAAGGTCCTGGCATTCATTGTGCTTCATATGTATACACTAAAACCTCAGGGTCTCCCCCATGAGACAGCCTGGAAAAGAGGGGGGTTGGGATATAGGCCCAATATACATGATCTGTGCCTACCTGACATGTGACAATGGCCATCATCGCCAAAAAGAGGGACGAAGGTGTCAACATTTGGCCTGCTTGTTGAACAATGAGTTCACCTTCTTGGGTAAGCTTCTTTAACTGCCCCCAGGTGGGGACTGAAGCCTGTCTAGTTCTCTAGTATGGATCTGAACCCTGACATTGAGATCTTGAAATTCTCATAGAAAATTTTCATCTCTACTACGTTTGGTCATGGTGCAATTTCAGGCATTTGCTAGGTAGCCACTCACACTGGTTTCCTATGGAAACATAAGCATAACCATGTCCTCAATGTAAAACATGTCCAGGGAGCCATTGTCCTTCCAGAGTCCTCTAAAAGACAGGTTGGTAAACAGAAGAATGAGAGTAGTTGAGGGGGTAAAATGTGTTTCTGCTGCCAAATCTTTAGGGAGCACGTCCCAGTGATTCAAAAAATTGAGAGTAAATAAGACTTTGTATACAAGTGTCCATGGGGTCATGGTAATAAGGGAATCTCCTGTATCTCCCCCCTTGTGTTTATGTAAATAATCTTTAAATGTCCTATTGGCACGTTCAATAATGGCTTGACCTTGACTATTAAAAGGGATGCCAGTAATGTGTTGAATATGATAATGTTGTAGGAAAGTGGATAACTCTTTAGAGGTGTATGCATGAGCATTATCAGTCTTCAAAGTTCAGGGGAGACCCATAACAGCAAAGCAGGATAACAGATGCTGAATGACGGTATCGGCTTTTTCAGAAGATGAAGGGGTCGCCCACTGAAAATGAGGAAAAGTGTCAATGGTGTGGTGAACGTAGTGCAGCTTCTCAAAGGGAGGGAATTGAAAGACATCCATTTGCCAGATATGGTTCCCGTAAAGACCACAGGGATTACATCCTGGTGGGAGAGAAGGGGTGTTAAGGGATTGGCAAGTAGAACAAGAGCAGAGGATATCATGGGCCTGTTGGTGTGTGGTACGGAACTGAGAACATAGACCATGGGCATTAGTAGGATGCAGGGCATGTTCTTCTGTTGCTGCCTGGATACCTATTAGGAGAGAATCAATTCTAGCATTTCCATAACTAAGGCGACCTGGAAGAGAAGAATGTGAACGAACATGAGTGATGAAAAAAGGTGAAAGGCGATGGAGAATAAGTGACTGGACAACACAGAAGAGCGACAGAGGGAAATAGGTTGTGAAGAAAATGAAGGGGGCAAGTGTGTAAAAGGCTACTAGGATACAGTATACACAGCATATTGAGAGTCACTGACAATATTAAAAGGGCAGGGAAAATCTTGAAGAGCTAAGAAAATAGCAAACAATTTGCTCTGTTGTATGGAGGCATATGGAGAGAGAACAACTTTCTGTTTATTCTCTGACCAATATCCAGCTTTTCCAGAACTGGAGGCATCAGTGAAAAGCATAGGGCCTGTTACTGGGATTGAAACGATGATGGTGAGAGGCACCATTGGGTGAATCTTTAAAAAGGAAAATAGTTTGTTAGGAGGATAATGATTATCAAATGTACCTTGAAAATCAGCACAGGCTATATGCCAATTGAGGTGGACCTCAAGACACTGAGAAATTTCTGACGAGGATAAATTAGAAATAATTTGGGAAGGATCAACACCTTGAAGTTGACGACACCGATGACGACCTTTAAAAATTAAGCGAGCAATTTTATCAAGATATGTCATCACCTGTTTGTTTTGTTAGGTAAAAAACTCCACTCTAAAAGACTGTGAGGTTGCCCTAGCACAGCAGAAAGTGAGTGAGGAGTATGGAAAATGTATAATGAGAGAGGATACGAGGGGTCTAGGCATGAAAGAAAGGCTTCTGAAATACGTTGTTCAACAAATTGGTGTTCTTGTTCAGCCAAAGGGTATAAAGAGTGAGGGCTATCCAACTGTGGAGCGCCCTCTAGAGTGTGAAATAGATGCTGCAAGGCATAGGTAGGAATGCCTAAGGAGGGACGTAACCAATTTATGTCAGCTAAAAGTTTCTGAAAATCATTCAAGGTCTTTAAGTTGTCGCGTCTAATCGAAGTCCTTTGAGGTTTGATTTGTGCATCTCCTAGAATGTATCCAAGATAATGTATGGGAGGCTTTGCTATACTTTTTCAGGAGCTATACATAAGTTATATAAGGACAATTGTTGATAAGCTTCCAGTTGCATAGATCCAGTAGGTGCGGCTAAAAGAATATCATCCATGTAAAGATATAAGAGAATTCAAGGATATTGTTGTCTAACTGGCGAGAGGACTCTGTCTACAAATTCTTGACATGAGGTTGGGCTATTGAGCATACACTGAGGCAGGACACGCCACTGATATCTGGCTGTGGGCCTATCATGATTATATTCAGGAAGAGTAAAAGCGAATTTTTCTTTATCTGAATCTTGTAGAGGGATGGCAAAAAAAAAAAACAATCTTTCAAATTAATCACTAATAAGGGCCAATCTTTGGGGACCATAGAGGGGCAGGGCGCTCTTAATTGTAGAGGACCCATAGGCTTAAAGCATTTATTTACTTCTCTTAAATGTGTCAAAAGCATCCATTTACCACTAGCCTTTTTTATAACAAATACTGGTGAATTCCAAGAGGAGACAGACGGTTCAATATGTTGAAGTTCCAACTGTTCCTGAACTAAAGATTTTAGAGCCTCAAGTTTATCTTTGGGAAGCGGCCACTGCTCCACCCAGACAGGTTGGACCCATTCTAGCTGTAATGCTCGAGGAAACAGGTGGGCAGTGGCCTTTAGTTTAAAGGTATTTGTGTGAAATTTATTTGTGGTGGATCAGCATAGGTGAAAGGATCAAATCCCATATTCATCGTGATATTCTTGGCTTGTGAGGATAAAGATGGAATATTAAGAAAAGCTCCAAATTGTTTAAGTACATCTTGGCCCCATAGGTTGATGGAGATATCCACTGTATAAAGAGAGACAACAGCTGTTTGTCCCTCTGGCCTGACACATGTCATGGCAAGGAGCTTTGAAAGACATCTTGGGTACTTCCCAATCCAGATAAGGTAATTTATACTTTTTGTTTGTCCCATGATGTAGGCCATACACTTAAAGAAATAATGGAGACATCAGCCCCAGTGTCAATTAGTCCTAAAAATTCTATATCTTATATTTTTAAGATCAGAGTGGGTCTCTGATCATTATAATGTTTCCCAAAAGTTTTCTTCCCTGTACTACTGAAACCACCACTTCGGGACTGTTTTATTTTTGGGAAGGTTACATAAGGAAGAAGCAACAATTGGGCTACATGCTCTCCAGGGAGAATGTGTAGTGTTTGGGAAACACTTGCCATAATTTTAGTTCTCCATTGTAATCTTCATCTATCACTCCTACATGTACTAATAATCCCTTCATGGTGGAACTGCTATGGCTGATAATCAGTCCCACAGTCTTTGGAGGAATGGGACCAAAGACACCCGTTGATAATTTGTACATTCCTCCACCAGGGGATAAAGTATAATTTTGAGCAGAACTAAGATCAGCAGCAGCAGTGCCGAGGGTGGCTGCCCGAAGATTGGACACTGTTAATTTGGAAAATTGCTCATTTGGTGTGCCACCCCATTGCTGACAGGGAATGGAGGAGATCCTGTATTGTTCTGCAGGGCCCAGGACCGAGGCCCTGCCGCACCATTTCCCGGTAGGAGAAGAGGGTTGCCATCCCTGTCAGTGTGGGATCTACATGTCTTGAGTCCAATGCCTCCCTCTCGCACAGCGTCTACAGAACCCTAAAGGTATCTTAGACACTTTTTGTAAGGAATTACATTTTTTGCTCTTGCATTCTCATATGTCCAAGTTTCCCACAATTAAAACAAGTTAGTTTAGGAGTACCTTTCTGAATTGCGGCAGCAAGAATTTCAGCTTGATAAGCAACTCCACCTATGCCAGCACAGGCTCTTATAAATTCATCAACCAGAGCGCCGCTAGCTTTTAATGGGCGAAGCGCTTTCTGACACTCCGGGTTCGCATTTTCAAATGCCAATACCTGAAGAAGCATGTTAGCTGCCGGACTATCTCCTAAGCTGCGGAAAATAGCATCCTTTAAATGAGATAAAAAAATCAGTATATGGTTCCAAAGGACCTTGGGTGGTTTTTATGAATGAAGGGGCTATCTTTCCTGAGATTTCAATTTTCATCCATGATTTTAACACGATAGACTTCACCTAGGTTAAGGCCAAATCACTAAGTCTAGCTTGAGCTTTCAAGGAGGCATGAGACCCTGTCCTGGTGAGTTCAGACTCCACCGGACCAGGAGGTTGCCGAGTGGCATTCCTCCTAGCTTGTGAGGTAGCTTCCTCATACCACCAACATTTTTTTTTATGATTACATCATATTTTTATTGATTAACCAGTTACATATTACATTAACCTTTTCTCTTGTTGCTATTCATTTTTTAAAAATTATAATAACTTTTATTTCAATTTTAAATAGTAAACCTGTGCAAATAAGTTTAAGCAATGTACTCTGATAAAGAAATTTTTTTTCTTTTTTTTTTTTGAGAGAGCATCTCTCTTATTTATTGATCAAATGGTTGTTAACAACAATAAAATTTTGTATATCATACCACCAACTTAACTGTGACCATTGTGATCCTTCCAAAACAGTTTTATAGATATTTTCCCAATCCAAGGGTAGCAGCAAATTTTCTGCAGAAACAGTGTTAAGTAGGCCTAATACAAAAGGAGATTAGGGGGCCATAATTTTGGAAGACTTGTTTAACTCTTCCAAGATCTTATATGTTACTGGGAGATAATTTACCTCAAGTCATCCTTGAGGGAATTGGGCATTAGGAGGGATTGCCTGTCGAGTGATTGGGAAGACAGAAAAGCTAGTGGGTATATGATGAGAGGCGGAAGGAGAGACAAAATCAGGAGGTGGCGGGAGATCTTCATCACAAGCACCAGGACCAGGTCCCTTGGGAACAGTAAAGGAGCATCCAGCCACCGGCAGTGGAGGCAGGAGAAAAGTGGGAAAGGCAGAAAGTGGCGGAGCAGAGGGTGAAAGCTTGGGGGGAGTGGCAGCTACTGTCAATTTCTCTATAAACTCCATCAATATACAAGTGAGCTTCTGAATATCAGAGTGAGAGGCAGAAGACACACTGGAACTATTGTCTTCCTGATCAGACTCATCCCCACCTGTGTCAGGGGGAGGTGGCAAACTCAAAACCTCCACATCTTCATATAGAGGACTACGCTTATCAGAGACAGCAGGGCCAGCATCTCTCTGAGAGTCAATTTCTAACAGTTGCAAAGCTTGAGAAATACAGCTACAAAGGGACCACAAAGTAGCAGGTATTGTGTCTCCCTGTTGATGAGCCTGGCGAAGAGTTTTGACAACCTTACACCAGGCTTCACTATTTAGTTGCACCTCTGACTGAAAGCGAAACCAAAAGCAATGTTTCCGGACCCTGGCAAATAAATCATTCAACAGCTTGTCTTTGGCAGTTACACCAAGAGAATGCAGAAGTCCCTGTATGAACTGTTGATACTCCCTCTCAAGGGAGGGAGAGTTCCCCATTAGTATTCCTTGTTTCTTCCAGAAGTTCAACTATCGCTGTGTCAGCTTACCCAAATTTGGCCCCCTTCTGGGTCCCAAGTAACCCCTGGCATCCTCTCTCCAATTTCTTCAGGGTTGTGGGGTCGTCCGTGTGTGCCCCACACTGGGCCCCAGATGTTGCATGCCACTTGCTCGGGTGAAATGAGAGTGAACAAAAAACACAGACAACACAGACAGACAGACAATGGCTGCAGCCCCAATGTGGCGCAGCTCCTTTATTTTTATACTGCCTTTCTCGGACCTCAGCCAAGTGCTATTCTCATCTTTCCCTTCTCAGGGGGGACAGGCCAGAACACCTTGTTGATTTTCTTAGGATCTGCCCAGTAAGCAGGGGCAGTGTTTTCACATGTCCTCAAGGTCTCCCTGTTTTCACTGTGAGGTGTCCTGGCTCGTTTTTGAGGACAAGATATGCTTTTGTGGGCAGATAACGTCCAAGGACTGCACCAGTTGTTCTCAAGCTGGTGCTTCCCCACGCTGCATTCAGACGTGGGGGAAGGTGCTTTCCCGTTCTGCATTCAGACATGTGAGAAGACAAAGGTTGTCCCCATCACCATGAATGTTTAGTTCCTGAGCCCTTGCTATGTTATTCTTGTCTGCTTTGTTTTTTGGTTCCACTGTGACTCCTGCTCAAGCCCTACTGGTGCCGTCGTAGGGTCACTGGGCATCTTCTGGGGTGAAAGAAGAAACCACTGGACTTAGTTCTCTTATACCACTGGGTGGAAGCCAGAGAGTCATGGGACTTTGATAGAGCAGTAGCTATGAGAAGATGGGACCACTCTCTGGGCCCTCATTATGGATTGGGGGATAAGATAGCAAGGACTTTGCTTCTAGTAGCTGATGGAAGAACAGCACTTGGCATGAGTGATGGAGCAGGGGCCTGGATAGCTGAGCTTTGCTGGCTGCCACTGCTCATGGCGAACTAGATCATGAACAGAGGCCCAGTATGTGGAAAAGTGCTTGAGATTCCTTACTATGTCCCTGTAGGGCTTTTACTTTCCCAGTACTTTGGTCAGAAAGAGCAGGTTTTTCCTTTTTTTTTTTTCTCTTCTGTTCAGTGGTTCATTCCTTGTTATCGTCCTATGCATTGCCTAATTCAGGGAGTGCCAACCCAGGGAGCTCACTATGTTGTTACTCCTCAAATCCTGCACTCTTCAGCCTGTATACATTCTTCTTTTCAGCTGTCATATTCCTCTTACCATTGTCTGTTAAGTAATTTCCAAGGTATATAATTATACTTAGAGAGAAGGAACAGGGAAAAGTGAGGAGTCTATATCATCTTGTACCCAAAGCCTTAACTATTATTTTTAGAGCTGTGGTTATCATTTATATTTTTATATACTTAACAATTAGCAGCAATCCTGGAACATGCTATGTTCTTGGCGAAAAAAAATGTGAATAAAGAGACTAACAAGTGAGTGATTGCCTAAATAAAAGGAAAGAAGAAAGGAAGGAAGGGAGGGAGGGAGGAAGGGAGAAAAAAAGAAAAGGAGAGGAAAGAAACAATGCTGTTGTCAGTGGATTATTCTAATAACAACATTATTTACTGGAAAGAACACTAGCCTCACTTTTGTTACTAACCAATGTAGAATTATTGGTTTGACTATCAATAAATATAACTATCCATATCAAGTCACTATTAATTTAATTTGTATAAACTTATGTTTCCTCATTTATAAAATAAAGATGCTGCTTAAAATTGGTGATCCCTTCCACTCAATAATGTGTGCTGTGTGTCTCTTAAACTGTTTTCCTGAGAGTTACAACTGATGCTCTACTTAAAAGTGGTGTGCTATTAAGATTATCATGGTAACCCCAGAGGCAGCATGCATACTCTTTGACACAGGTGTGCAGTAGGGGGAAACAGCAGCAAGTCAACTGAATTGGTGTAAAACAACAAAACAATATAAATTCTATTTTCACAATCAATGGCGTATGTAGGGCATGAGTCAAAGAGGTTGAGCTTCCAAAAGTGAAAGATTTAAAGAACTCTCACTTGTGAGCAGCTGGGCACACACTTCTGGTTTTTCAAATCTGTTCACATATTGAGAAAACCACCCACTAACTATTACCTTTGAACATCAAGGACACACATGTCATGGCTATTTCCCATCCAACTGTTCATGCAGCCTGTACCTTTGTTGGAACTTCTGTTCCCAGTCTAACTCTGCATTGTTGCTACACCATTAGCACCTAAACTTTTCATGTAAAAAGTCACTAGAAATGTGCTAAGGGTGTAAATGTTTACTCCCTTGAAATTCACTAATGGCCTTACATAAAAAGTGTTATGCAAATCTTGGAAGTGAGGGTAAAATTGTCAACAGAGGAGAAATGTATGAATTAAAATACTATTATGCTTATATCATAAACATATTTTATATACACACATGAATGCAGACATTTTGCTCTAGTTATAAATACATACACTAGCCTGAACAGGTGTATATATGCTTCTTAATATATATGCCATTATGGTCATTCTTTTCAGATGCAAATCTGTTCAGAAGTAGCATTATGATATCCTTTTACAGTCTCTTTTCCCAAAGGTAAGTAGAACTTTCTAAAATGCAAATCTAATCATATATTTACATTAAAGCCTTTCAGTGCATATTTATTGAATATCTAATGCATGCAACACACTGTATATGATACGGGTTGTATTCTTCAGGGTGTAAAAAACAAATATGAAAGTTACAGTCTATTAGGTGAATGTTTGAGAGACCTCACTTTAAGTATTTTACTAGTCTCTACTGGTTATGGACCCTGATTACACCTTATTACAATTTTTGTGTTTATTCTCTTCTCACTTTCCCCATCGCACACCTCCCCTCTCCAAAGTAAAACATGCTTTCTGTTACCCTGATCCTTCTCACTTGCTCTTCCTTTTGACTGAAACAATACCTCATTTTCTAAACCCACATGTTTCTGTGGAAAGTACCATTAGGATTTCATCTCCAGCTTTGCTATCAGTTCTTATGGAAGGCCTTTTCTGATGATCCTGACAGTCAGTGGAGCTAAGTGTTTCTGCTCTATGTGAAACCACATTTTGCTGTATGTGTTCTCTAATAGTTCTAATCACATTGTTTTTAGCAGCATTGTATGGTCTTATTTAATTGTCCAAAGCTCAGATAGATTTTGAGCATCCTTTTTTAAAATTTGTGGTGAACAACATATAACATGAAATCTACCTTAGATACCTACTATGAGGTATCTGAAGTAGCCAATCTTTTAGAAGTAAAAAGTAGAATGTGGTTGCAAGGGAATGGGGAAAGGGGAAGTTGTTCAGTGGGTACAAAGTTTCAGTTAAGGAAGATGAATAAGGTCTAGAGATCTGCTTTACAACAATGTGCATGTAGTTAGCAATACTGTACTCTACTACTTTCCACACATTTCGGAAAAAAAAAAACAAAAAACAGCCACTTCTTCCAGTCTTATAGACTGGCTTCATCAGCCCAGCTAGAGATTTTTGGCACCTTTCAAACCTTTTCTGAGAATGCATCTTCTCTGGGCTTGTGCATGTAATTTTGCAATTAGGTTTGCTGTTTCTCTCTGGCTCTGATCTTTCTGTTTCTATTCCATGGCATTTAAAAATTTATACCAAAGTAAAAATATGCATTTGTTCAGATAATACAAAGCTTAAAAAATGGATGAGACATTTTCCTAGCAACTGTTTTATTCACCCCTGAGTTATGCTCCTCTGAATCTGAAGCCACAACTTTGAAATCTTACAACTATTCTATTTGCCTTCATAATATAAAAAATACACTTAAACTTGATTTTTCAGTTTTAAATATTATCCTATATCCATTTAGTACAGATGAGGATTCAACTCTTATATAACCTGATATAAACACACAAACACACACACACACTATTTCCTTTCATTCATCTTTCTAATATAAGTATATCATAATTTTGGTTAAATCAGATTCCAGTGTTATATAAATCTATGTAAATTATGTTTACTACAGGGGCAAGATTTTGAAGAAAAAGTGTCTATTTTCTACACTTGATGCTCCCTTTCATGTGAGCACTTCTGGTTTCTGCCCTCTCACATATTTCACTCAATTGAATTGGTGAGTTTGGAAGGAAAAACAGAAGAATAGTCCCTGCCTCTTCCTCTCACTTCTCCCTATTAATAATGAACTTGCTCATGAAGTGACCTCCCTGCCACCTACTTTATGGTTCCAGGCTCTACCCAGGCAAAATAGGGAGCTCTTTATTTTAAGGTGATAAAAATCACACTGGGGGAAGCAGAATACATGTCATGCTTGAGGAGTTCATTTATCCATGGCCTGGTGGCTTGGATCTTAGATTTTAGTGGGTGAGCAGGGCACTGTGAATGTTTGTAGTATATGTCACACTATATGTATTTAACTTTAAACTGCTGGGTCTAGGCAAGAGCATTTAAACTGCAATACTTTGACTTAGGATGGCTTTGATAAGTAAGTGGCTGATCCTATGGAAACCGAACTGTGCATATTGGGTTTTGATCAATTAAATAGGAATCAAATGCTTCATCAAAGTTTTAAGGTCTAGGCAAACTAACAGGTGTACAGTCTATAGGGAGGCAGAGGTGGTACATTTGACAAGGGATTTAACTGCTCTAAGCATTAGTTTTTCTTACATAAATTACTGATAATAATTCTACTTCATAGAATTCATTGACTTGGGAGGATTAAATAAGATAATAAATATAAATAAATAAGCAGGTTGTGTGGCACATAGTGTGTTCTTAATATTAGATATTAATGTTATTATCTGCTTATCAATTATACACTAGGAAGAACAGTGAAGATTCCTTCACATTATTTTGTTCATATATATATATATACCCAGAATGATATGGCACTTCATGGCAGAGATACATCCATTAAAATAGGTGGGATAATAGACACAAATAATAACATGCATGTGGATAGTCTAAAAGTACTAGCTCCAAATGCAAATTGTAATCACTACTATTGATCCATGGTAATATATGACATTATAATGATTTTTTAAGTCCAAACCCTAAATGGCTGAATTTTGTCCCCCTAAAATTTGTATGTTGAAGCCTAACCCCCAATATGACTATTTGAAGATAAGGTCCTTTGAGAGGCAATTAAGTTTCAAGGGGGTAATAAGGGTGGGCCCTAATCCAAGCAGGACTTCTGTCCTTAATAAAGAGAAAGAGATATCAGGAGAGTCACTTATCGAGAAAAGGCCATGTGAGGAATGTGAGGACACAGTGAGAAGGTGGCTGGCTGCAAGCCAAGGAGAGAAGTCTCACCAAAAACACCAGCCCTACTGGTACTGTGATATTGGGTTTTCAGGTTCGGAACTGTGAAAAAATTAATTTCTGTTTAAGCCACCCAAGTCTGTAGTATTTTATTATGGCAACCTGAGTCAACCAATAAAATTATTTTATGTATTTGAAACATAAAGTAATTTCATAGCTTTGAACCATCCACAATTATCTAACTATAGCTCTGAAGGTTACATTCTTTTAACTATTTAATTATTGATTAGATCAGTTTTAGTCTTCCTACAACCTCTCAGTATCATGCTTTATTTGTTCTTTGGGAATGAAATTGCATTTCCTATTATAGATAATTGGAATGCCTTTATCTCATTGCCCTGTCTATTAAAATGGATCATGGAAGGACATTAAAAGTTAACAATAATAGAGGCAAAGAATAGTTTGTGCTTTAAGACTAAAGGTTTTAACTTGAATTAACAACTTCCCTCTATTTAATCACTATTTATTTTTGTTATATACACACACACACATACACACACACATTCAATTACTCAATAGAGAAGAAGAATGGGCAATTGGATGTGTGTAACTAGATGTGAGAAAATTATGTAGGTAGAAAAAAGAGAAAGAGGAACATATTTTAGTTTTAAATTTAAAAATATATTAGAATGAAGTAGTAAAATGATAAATATATTGTGGGTATTTCTCTTACTGAAAAAATTTCAGACTGAACCTCCATGTGTATTCACTTTCCACGAATGAAATCATATTCTTGCCATATCTATCTTGTGTTTTATTGAGAGCACTTTGCATTCTAACCTGTCATAATTGTAGGTTTCCATGTTAATGGACATACAATGAAAATATAAGCAGAGTGAAGAAAAAACAAGGACAAAATGTTTTGGAATTCAAAAAAGGAAAGGAGGAGAGGGTCCTTGGCTTCTGGACCAATCAAACATCGCTTATAAGGAATGAGAAGTGGGGCTGCAGTGCTTTCACTAATGTCTTTGATGATCTTCTTAGTGCTTTATTAAATTAACTTTTTTTCTTAACAAGGCAACCATACTATAGAAAGAGAACGGGATCCGTAATTAATAGACTGCTACCTGATTTCTGATGCACCTTGATGCAGCTGAATGATTTTGAATGAACTGCACCTTTACAGGCTGAAATGCCTTCAAGTGTAAAAGGAAGGAAACAGGCTCAGTGACCTTTAAAAAACCTTAGACTCTAACAACTTATAGTTATTACTATTCATTTATCTTCTGATAGTGTGTCCTTAAAATTTCAGAGTGATACCTTGTGAGTGCAGTGAGAAACACATTCCAAAACTCTAGAGAAGTTGCATTAGAACTTGAACAAGACAGTACAAAATTATTTGCTGAAGTTTGTCCTCATGCAAAACATCAAATAAATTTTTAGTGCCTCTGATTTTCAGCTATGTACAAAAACAATTTTATTATTTGTGTTCAAAAGAAAGAATTCCCATTATATCAGTGCAAAGCTCAAGGAAAACTAGTGATTGTCTCTTCAGTTAACACTGTCATGTGCAAAAAATAAGGCCATCAGCACAAAGGAACATGGATAATGAGTTAACTGTGCTGGGGACTTCATAAGTAACCTTCAAACATTTCAAAAGTATGAACACTGATGCAGGATATTATTCTGTTACCGTTTGTTTTGTTCTACATCCTATATTGTCTCCTCCTCATCCTGAGAAGAACAGAGATAAATAGAAAAAGACTTGTATTTTTGATCCTCACTTTATGTCTAATTTTTTTCAAGCTTTCACCCTACATGCAGTTTATGCCAAAAGTTAGCTCCCTCAGAGGTGTATAATAAAGATTAATGAGGTGTATTTTTAAAGTAATCTGAAATTATTATTGTCTCACATGTTGAGCTGTTGGACATGTATCTAGACATGCTGTAACTATAAGCTTTATGAAGTGGAAATAATATATGTGAGAAAAGGAAGGATTTTGTGCATTTGGGAAATGTCTTACTAATTAATAGCTGACCATGTCCCTCAGATATCATGAAAATGTGCTACCTATATTTCCTTTGAGAAAGGTTGGAACACACACTTCAAAAATGTTGTGATTAATGAAACTTCCTCCTTAAGTGTCCTCTCAGTATATAACTATTCCCCAAAACTCCAAGATAGAGTTAGTACATCTGAATAAATAATGAAGTGGAAAAAAAAACTCACTAAATAAGTAATAAAGTAGAAAAAAAAAAAAGGTATTCTAGATCTTAACTGATGACTTATTAGTTGTGTTCCCATGTCTGATTCTCTTGATATCTCTGGCTCTTACCTCTAAAATGGGAATCATAGTTCTTAAGGCAAGGGGTTTACTATTTGCTCTTTTGAGACCTCAGTAGTTTTGAGAGACAGGATTCTCATACTGATGATGATTCTGTGTTTCAGGATGAATTGTCTGTGGTTTTTAATAGACTTGTGTCACATTGAAGCGCACTTTCAACAGTGATTTTGAAAATTTCCCTTGGATTGCTAATCAGTCATCCAACAAATGTTTATACAAGACCTAAATTCTGCTGTTTCTCTTTCATATCATGTTTCCCTTTATTTATTGAATTCCCTCATGATCCATATTGTAAGATTATATTTCAACTTTTAAAATAGATTCATACATTATAGTTTTGACTTCTTCTATTATTGTAAGGAATTCTCCCAACCACCTTGTGTGGCAGAAACTACTAGACTCCTCTTCATATCCTATCTTTGATTTTTTAATCAATTTTTAAAAACACTGGAAACATTGACACCACACTGAAAGGATGTATTTCATAGCATCTCTTGCAATGTGCTGGCCATTGAGATGTAAATAGAAATTCTTTATGTTACCATGAAGTTTCCTTAAAAGGGAGGAAGAGCCATCCCTTTTACCTATTGTGTAGAATGTTTATGAGATAGCTAGAACTCCAACAGCTATACTGGACTTTGTGGGAACTTTGCCCAGGGAAGATGAATAAGCCTTATACCCTGGTGATATCCACTCTGAACTATCAAATTCCTAGTTCCTTTTCTTTTATAGCAGAATGAATGTCTATTTTGACTAAGACATTGCATTTCAAATCTTTGCTACTCGCAGCCAAACCTATCCTAACAAGTTGAACCTTGTAAAGTATCAGGTACCTATTAGAAATGTTCATAAATGCATATTGAATAGTTTCTTCTGATTTGGGGGATTATAAATGTATCCAGGTGTGTATATGTGTGTAGGTCTATATAGATATATATATACATATATTTAGTGGGTGTTTTGGATGAGATTAATATTTAAATTCATGATTCTTTAGTAAAACAGATTGCATACCTAATCTGTGTGGGTCTCATCCAAACAGTAGAAGGACTGAATAGAAAAAAGACTGACCTGCTAGAATGGCCACACATATACACACCTGGATACATGCAAATATATATCTATATAGATATATATACCATCCTATGATTTCCTGTTATATATAGAAAGCAATTCTTATAATAGTAAATGTCAGAGTTAGCATTTTACAAGGGTTTTTTTCATTACATATTTAAATAAACACAAACTCATAGTTATTTGAAAATGTCACAGGAATAGGAAGAACAAAATATATATGTATATATATCTATATAGACCTACACACATATACACACCTGGATACACCCACACATATATCTATATAGATATATATATACCATCCTATGATTTCCTGTTATATATAGGAAGCAATTCTTATAATAGTAAATGTCAGAGTTAGCATTTTACAAGGGTTTTTTTTTCATTACATATTTAAATAAACACAAACTCATAGTTATTTGAAAATGTCACAGGAATAGGAAGAACAAAATGATGAAAAAATATAACAAAATTAATATAAAAAGTTACCCAAACACAATCATAAAAAATATAAGCTTTTATATAGTAGTCTATTAATACTTCTGATAATTGTGTGGGTAAAGAGAGATGATGTTTTAGCCCATCCCACTTAATTTCCTTATGTTTACAAAGAACATGATTAGTATTATTTTGTTAGCAGTTTCCATATCACAAAATTATGGGGGCAGGGAAGTTCAAAATCTGCAGTCCAAAATGTCAAGACTCTGGAGAGCTGATGGTATACTTCTAGTCTGAAAGCCATCAGATGAATACTTAGAATAGTTACTGGTGTGGATCAAGTCGAAGACAATCTAGCAGGTCAGTCTTTTTTCTATTCAGTCTTTCTACTGTTTGGATGAGACCCACACAGATTAGGTATGCAATCTGTTTTACTAAAGAATCATGAATTTAAATATTAATCTCATCCAAAACACCCACTAAATTAACACATAACATTAACCATCCAAAGAATTGCAAGAAGAGTTTTTAGTGCCAAAATATAGGTGATGCTAAAACTGATTCTTGAAAAATGAGTAAATATCTATTAGACAAGATATGTGAGAAGAAAGGGCCTAGATAAAGCGGCAGAAATTCCTAGGTATAGGGACAAACGGGGATCCTTCCAGCTTCTAGGTTTGTGTTAGAAACTGCTTATTAATGCTATAACACTTCCTTATTTAACATTTCTCTGTTGTAGGAGTGTTCAGCATAATCGCTGTGGGGCTAGGCTCTTGTTCTGGAATTTGCCAAATCCGTTTTTCAGTCAACTAGATTTGAGGGTCTGTATGTAAAACTGACTGTTCATATGTGATGAATAAAAGGTGCTTGTAGCATCTTTTAATACCTTGGAATCATTTCCTCCATTTGGGAATTTTAAATCCCAGGATCAATCTCAGTAATACCTTAAATGCTGCTGTCCTCATAATTCCAACAAGTCCCATTTAGCTGCAGTTGGAGATGAGTCCTACTGGACACACAATCATTTTAGTAAATGTCTCTTTGCTTCAATATAACTTACTTTGAAATGAATACTTGTGGAAATGGCAATCATTTGAGTGTTATGAGAATGAGGTACTCTAAAAGAGTAGTTCTTTTTATTTTTCCATTTCTTCCATTTTCACAGAAAATACTTTAATATCTTTGAGGGAAGGGGTTTTATATATAGTGAAAGACATGGACTTTGAAACTTCAAAGCACTTCTACATGTTTTCAGTTATTTTATGGAAAGACTAATAGGTTTCCTTAATGCAGAATACAGTTTTTAAGAAATAGGAGAGAAAGTTGGGGGAGGGAGAATTCTGCATGCCAGGAACCTTGCAGAGGTATTACCATCATGTAGAAGGACTTACTGAGTGCCACATTTTGCAAAATGGAATTAAGCCACTGTATATGAACAGTTTTACTGATGTGGCCCCTGTCTCTTAAGGCAAGCAAATTCATGTGTAAGTGGTTTCCTGAAGCTAAGATTTCCTGAACATGTACCCAGATTTATTAGACATGACCACTTTTCCTTTTTCCCTTTTAGTCCCTCCCACTTATAGTCTCGTGTAAAGATTTACAGTAAATTTAGCTAGAATGCATGGTCTGAGGAAGTGAGACTTAGGAGAGAGAGGGGGGAGAACTCCCCCAAACATACCCTCTCACCCTATTTGTACAAACACATAAATGCCACTGATAGTGGGGGGCTAGCCTTGTAATAGGAGGTAAGAGGCCTTGAAGCATGATGCTTCTCTTGACTGGAGCATTCTTCTCATTCCTCACTTGACTCATTTCTTTTTGTCTCTCCAATGTCAACAAAAGGCCCTCAGAACGGCCTTCATAAGGTATTTTTATAGCACTAGTTTCTTTCATTCACAGCAAATTATAATTATATATGTATTTTTCTCTTTCCATTTGTCCTGTGCATGCCTCTCTCCAGAATGTGAAATAAATCCTATGAAGGCAGAGTCCTCATCTTTTTTGCCAATAGCTATATACCTAATATATTTTATAGTCCCTGAAACATAAAAAGTACCAAGCAAATTTATGTTAACTAAATAAATGAATACACAAATAAATTACATGAAAAATTGAGTTTTGTGAATATTGTTCTCATTACTTAATACTTGAGCTTTAGTTTGCTCACCTGTAAAAATAAGAAAATGTAATATTTTTGGCTATTGAATGGACTTACGTGATGATCAACTGAGGAAATGAGAAAGTATTTTTAACCTCAAAACTCCATAGAAATACTTTGGGTTTTTCAAATCTGGTTGCACCTACCAAATCCAAATTGTAAGCAGTGCAGTTGAATGTCCAAACATCACTCTCCCTTTAGCTTTCAGTTTGTCCACTGGGTTTCTCTAATTGATTTAACATAATTTCACTCCCTTTATATAAATATGAATTCACACTTTTCTCCCCTAACTTTCCTGCCATTTTTTAATGCAGGGAGTGGACAAGAGTTTAGTTGCTTACTTAGAGAACGCTGTAGCTCAAAGAACTCGCAAGCTGATTAAATGTCTTGATTTTAGTAAATGACAGGCAAAATCTCATCCCATATTCCATGACTTCAAGTTATTCTGTTAAATCATAGGTGGGAAACATTGTTAGAAGCTGGATAATAGTGATATTCTATTTCTCTCACTTCTTCATCAAAGAGTAATTGGCATAATTTTATAAAAAACTGTCCCATCATTTATTTGTAGTGAGGTACAGATTTTATACTAAGGGGAGGTAAAATAAAATTATTTCCTTTTAATACTCAAATTGTAATAAAATGAGTTAGTTACCTATCATTCTATAATAATGACCAGTGAAATTTTCTGTTTCATTTTGGTTTATTTCTTTAATTTGTTGATTTTGGCTTTGTTTTTATATCATTATGCATAAATTCAAATGTATGATGTGTTTCAGTTGGTTGCAATTATCTTTCTTATTGATGCTTAAGTTTTCTCAAATTATCCATGGAGAGGATCTTCAAATTAGTCTCTGGGACTTTTTGACAAGACTCTAGTAACTTTTGATTACATTTGTTATCTGGCTTTACAAGATGTTCTAAGGATCATCTTCTACAAGTTCTGACCCACACCTCAATCAGCCAGTTCTTCAAAGGCACTTGATTAATCCTGATGGTAAAACTTTCTGTTCAGATACAACCTATTCAGGTACAATACAAGTGGTTAGTGGACTCAACCACATGGTCACTAAAGTAGCTTAAAACTTGATGCTGTTCTTTTGTCCTTAGCTATCTAGAACTAGATCTGGCTGCTCCTGAGTTATGAAATATATCCTTTAAAAAAAGTAATGTCATCTTAGAAGAGGCGGAAAAAGATGGCACCATGAGAAGTGAGGCAGAAATGTCCTCCCAAAACCAAATATAACACAAAAATAGAGCAAATACAACTAACCCTGAAAGAGCAACCATAAAGAAGACTGAAACAGATGGCCTACATCTGGAAAAAATAGAAGACATCACAGAAAAGTTGGTAAAGTAGCAAAGCCACAATCCAGAGGGACCCAAGCTCTCCCCTCCACAACTCACTGGCAGGAGGAAGAGAAACAGAGCAGGCAGGAAGTAGAAGCCCATGACTGCTAAACACTGAGCCCTGGAGATCTGCTCTGAGAGCACAAACCCATATTACATAGTGCTATGGAGATTAGTGGGGTTGTAAGCAAAGATGGGTAGAATACTCAGAGAGACTGAGATTCTAGCTGCTTGTGGAGAACAGATACCCACAACTGGCCATTCTGAAACAAAAGAAAGGTGGAAATTGAAAGACTTCCCAACAGCAAGAGGGCTGCTGATGGGGTGAGGATTACACAGAACTTACTGCTCAGGAGAAAGGACAGGTAGACAAAATCATCCCAGCATACTCAGCCCAGCAGCTTGGGAACTCTCAGGAATTTCAGGTGCTCCAGCCCCATGGCTGACAATGCAACCCCGAGGCCCCTGACTGTGATACACAGCCCGATGCACCTTCTTCCTGACAGGCACCAATTTGCAAACCTGCTGCCCGGCCATTCTGCCAGGCCAGTCAGAGGGCAGTGCCACCTATGGAAGCTACAAGGATGTAACACAGAGGATCCTCCCTGCACAATTGGCCCACTGGCCCTGGCAGTGGGGGTAGGCACTGCAGCCAGAAAGCAGGAAAGTGCTCTTTCCTCCTGGCAGGCACTGGCACTACTTACCTGTGACCCTCACCATAGATCCAGGTGCTGGACAGCTCAAGAGTAGAGCTTTTCTGGGCACTAGAGGGTGCCACCTACACAAAGTTATTACTCCATAGTAAACATTAGAAATATGAAACTGCAGAAGAACTTGGTACAAACCAAAATCCCTCAAAAACCAGAAAGAGGACTAAGTGAAAGTGAAATCAGCTATCTTCCTGATAAATATTTCAAAATAAAAATCATAAGCAGGCTCAAGGAGCTACAGAAAAATACTCAAGATCTCGGGGGGACTTCAAGAAAGAGATAGAAACTTTGAAAAATACAGTATCTGAAATGAAACCTAGTGAGGGGATTTAAAAGCAGATGAGATGAGGTAAAGAAGACAGTAAATGGAATAGAAATTGGAGAACAGGAATACAAAGAAGTTGAGGTGGAGAGAGAAAAAGGGATCATTATGTATAACAAGAGAACTGTGCAACAAATCCAAATGGAACAATATTCACATTATAGGGGCACCAGAAGAAGAAGAGAGAGAAAAAAGGATAGAAAGACTCTTTGAAGAAATGATTGCTGAAAACTTCCCCAATCTGGGAAAGGAAACAGTCTCTCAGGCTATGGAAGTGCACAGATCTCCTAACACTATGGACTCAAGGAAGACAACATCCAGAAATATAACAATTAAAATGGCAAAGATCAAAGACAAGGAGAGAGTATGAAATGCATCCAGAGAGAGAAAAAAGATCACATACAAAGGAAAACCCATCAGGCTATCATCAGACTTTTCAGCAGAAACCTCACAGGCCAGAAGTGGCATGATATATTTAATGCAATGAAACAGAAGAGCCTCCAACCAAGAATACTCTACCCAACAAGATTATCATTTAAATTTGACATCATATAGTGCTAAAGGAGTCAGTCCAAAAAGAAAAGATAACCATTCTAAATATCTATGCACCCAATATAGTAGCACCTAAATATGTGAAACTAATACTAACAGAATTAAACGGGGAAATACAATGCAATGCATTAATTTTAGGAGACTTCAACACCCCACTCACTCCAAATAAACCAGACAGAAAATAAGTAAGGAGACAGAGGCACTGAAAAACTCATTAGAACACATGGACTTACAGATATCTACAAAACACTCCACCCAAATTCAATAGGATGCACATTCTTCTCAAGTGTACATGGAGCGTTTTCCAGAATATATCACATACTAGACCACAAAAAGAGCCTCAGTAAAGCCAAGAAGATTGAAATTGTGCCAACCAGCTTCTCAGACCACAAAGGTATGAAACTAGAAAAAAAAATTATGCAAAGAATACAAAAAAGAAGCACACAAATACAGGTAAGCTTAACAACATGCTCCTAAATAGTCAATGGATCAATAAACAAATAAAAACAGAGATCAAGCAATATTTGGAGACAAATGAAAACAGCATCTCAACACCCCAACTTCTGTGGGACACAGCAAAGGTAGTTCTAAGAGGAAAGTATATTGCAATACAGGTTTATCTCAAGAAAGAAGAAAAATCCCAAATGAACAGCCTAAACTCACAATTAATTATACCAGAAAAAAAAGAATAAATGATGCCCAAAGCCAGTAGAAGAGGGGCCAATTAAGATCAGAGAATAAATAAATAAAATTGGGAAGAATAAAACAATAGAAAGAGTTAAACCAGAAACTGGTTCTTTGAGAAAATAAACAAAACAGATAAATTCCTAGTCAGACTTATCAAGAAAAAAGGAGAGTCTACACACACAAACAGAATCAGAAATGAGAAAGGAAAAATCGCTATGGACACTACAGAAATACAAAGAATTATTAGAGAATACTATGAAAAATTATATGCTAACTAATTTGATAATTGAGAAGAAACAGACAACTTTCTAGAAAAATACAACCTTCCAAGACTGACCCAGGAAGAAACAGAAAATCTGAAAAGACCTATTAGCAGCAATGAAATTTAATTGGTAATCAAAAATCTACCTGTGAACAAAATCCCTGGACCAGAAGGCTTCACTACTGAGTTTTATCAAACATTTAGTGAAGACCTAATACCCATCCTCCAGAAAGTTTTCCAAAATTAGAAGAGAAAGGCAACTTCCAAACTAATTTTGTGAAACCAGCATCACTCTAATACCAAAACCAGGCAAAGACACCACACAAAAAAAGAAAATTACAGGCCAATATCCCTGATGAACAAAGATGAAAAATACACAAAAAAATATAAGCAAATTGAATAAAAAAATACATCAAAAAGACCATTCATCATGATCAAGTACAATTTATTCCAGGGATACAAGGATGGTAAAACATTTGAAAATCCATCAACATCATACCCACATCAACCAAAAGAAGAAAAAAAAATCACATGATCATCTCCATAGATGCTGAAAAAGCATTCAACAAAATTCAATATCCATTCATGATAAAAACTCTCAACAAAACGGGTATAGAGTGCAAGTACATCAACATAATAAAGGCCATATATGCCAAACCCACAGCCAACATCACACTAAACAGCAAAAAGCCAAAATATTTTCCTCTAAGGGAAGAAGACAAGGATGCCCACTCTCCCCACTTTCATTCAAGATAGTACTGGAGGTCCTAGCCATGACAATCAAACAACACAAAGAAATAAAAGCATCCAGATTGGTAAGGAAGAAGTTAATCTATCACTGTAGATGACATATAGTACATAGAACCTAAAGAATTCACCCTAAAACTATTAGAAGTAATAACTGAATTCAGCAAAGTTGCAGGATAAAAGATTAATACACTTAAATCTGTTGGATTCCTATATACTAAGGATGAACTAGAAGAAAGAGAAATAAGGAAACAACTCTATTTACAACTGTATCAAAGTGAATAAAATACATAGGAATAAGCCTAATCAAGCTGCTGAAAGACCTATACATGAAAACTACAAGACACTCATAAAAGAAATTAAAGAAGACACCAATAAGTGTTAATATATCCCATATTCATGGATGGGAAGAATTAATATTGTCAAAATGGCCATCCTGCCTAATGTACAGATTCAATGTAATCCCTATCAAAATACCAACAACATTCTTCAACAAACCAGAACAAATAATTCTAAAATTCATATGTAACCAGAAAATATCCTTAATAGCCCAAGCAATCCTTAGAAGGAAGAACAAAGCTGGGGATTTATGCTCCCCAACTACAAGCACTACTACAAAGCCGAAGTAATCAAAACAATTTGATACTGGCGCAAGAACAGACCCATAGATGAGTGGAACAGAATAGAGAGCCTAGATATAAACCCACACATACATGGCCAATGAATATACAATAAAGGAGCCATGAATATACAATGGGGAAATGACAGCCTCTTCAACAACTGGTACTGGCAAAACTGGACAGCTACATGTAAGAGAATGATACTGGATTATTGTCAAACTCCATACACAAATGTAAACTTGAAATGGATCAAAGACCTGAATGTTACTCATGAAACCATAAAACACATAGTAGGAAAGAGAGGCAAAAATCTCTTGAATATAAGCATGAGCAACTATTTCCTGAACACATCTTCTTGTGCAAGGGAAACAAAAGCAAAACAAACAAGTGGGATTATGTCAAACTAAAAAGCTTCTGTACAGCAAAGGACACAATCAGCAAAACAAAAAGGCATTATGCACTATGGGAGAATATATTCATAAACAACTTATCTGATAAGGGGTTAACATCCAAAATACATAAAGAACTCACACTCTTCAACACCCAATAAACAAATAACCTAATTAAAAGATGGGTGGATTATCTGAACAGACACTTTTGCAAAGAAGTTCAGATGGCCAACAGGCACATGAAAAGATGTTCCACTTCACTAATCATCAGAGAAATGCAAATTAAAACCACAATGAGATATCACCTCACACCAGTTAGGATGGCCACCATCCAAAAGCAAATAAAAACAAATGTTGGCGAGGATGCGGAGAAAGGGGAACCCTCCTATACTGCTGGTGGGAATGTAAATTAGTTCAACCATTGTGGAAATCAATACACCACTGCCTCAAAAACTAAAAATAGAAATACCATTTGACCCATGAATTCTACTTCTAGATATTTACTCAAAGAAAACAAGATCACTGATTCAAGAAGACATATGCACCCCTATGTTTATCACAGCATATGTATTACATTTATAATATGTATTTATATTTGCCAATTTATAATTTTTTTATAAATTTATAATTGCCAAGACATGGAAGCAACTTAAGTGTTCTTCAGTAGATGAATGGATAAAGAAGAGGTGGTATATATATACAATGAAATATTAGTACCAATGGAATATTATTCAGCCATAAGAAGAAAACAAATCCTACCTTTTGCAACACCATGGATGGAGCTAGAGAGTATTAGGCTCAGTGAAATAATCCAGGTGGAGAAAGACAAGTACCAAATGATTTCACTCATTTGTGGAGTATAACAATGAAGCAAAACTGAAGGAAAAAAACAGCAGCAGACTCACAGATTCTAAGAAGGGACAACAGACAGGAGGGATAAGGGGATCAATGGGCATTAACACACACAATATAGGTATATCACAGGAAGGCAGTGTAGCATGGAGAAGACAAGTAGTGACTCTGTGGCATATTACTATGCTTATCGACAGGGACTGCAATGGGGTTTGGGAGGGACTTGACAATATGGGTGAATGTTGAAACCACAATGTTGCTCCTGTGAAACCATCATTATATTTTATATCAATGATACCTTAATTTAAAAAAATACATTTTTTAAAGCTATAGCTGCTGTAGAAAGTGATTCCTGTGGTGGATCTGTTCAAAGTAAATTAAAAACTTTCTGGAAAGGATTCACTATTCTAGATAACATTAAGAATATTTGTGATTCATGGAAAGAGGTCAAAAGGTCAACATGCAGAAGAGTTTGGAGGAAGTTGATTCCAACCTTCATGAATGACTTTGAGGGGTTCAGGACTTCAGTGAAGGAAGTCACTGTAGATGTGGTGAAAATAGCAAACAATCTAGAATTAGAAGTGGAGCTTGAGGTGACTGAATTGTTGCAAACTAATGATAAAACTTTAAGGGAAGAGGAGTTGTTTCTTATAATGAGCAAAGGAAGTGGTTTCTTGCGATGCAATCTACTCCTGGTGAAGAATCTGTGAACATTGTTTAAGTTCTGCTGTTGGTAAAATGCTACCAAATAAGATCACATGCTATGATGTAATTGTTAATGAAAGGAAGAGTCAATCAATGCAGCCAACTTCACTGTTGCCTTATTTTAAGAAATTGCCACAGCCATCCCAACCTTCAGCAATTTTAGCAAAAAGGTATTTTTTTTTCAGACATAATGCTATTGCATACTTAAGGGGCTATAATGTAGCAATAAACACAATTTTTTCAGCATCCTTTTCTTTGATATATTTTTTAATTGAACTATAGTTGATATACAAAATTATATTGATTTCAAGTATACAACATAGTGATTCAACAGTTACATACATTATTAACTCCTCACCCTAAGTACACTAGTTACTCTCAACATAGGAAGATGTTACAGAACTCTTGACTATGTTCTCTATGCTGTACTTTCATTCCCGTGACTAATATATTTATGACTGCATTTTCTGCCTCTTTATCCCCTTCACCTATATCACATATCCACCCCAGCCCCTCTCACATGATAAGCACCAGTCACTTCTCAGTAAGTCTACTCTTAAACACAACTTTTATATGCACTGGGAAACCAGAAAATCCAGTTGACTTGCTTTATTGTGATACTCCCTTCATTGCAGTGGTCTGGAACTGAATATCTCCAAGGAATGCATTGCTTTTTTATTTCATCACTTGTACTTCTTTTCCATCTTTTCTACATAAAGGTTTTTTTCTTCAGTTAAGTTTCATTTACACTAGAAGGATTTAATGTAAATAAAGATTTTTCTTTCCCCTTTACATTACTTTTATGTGGATATGTATTGGAAAAGAATCTGGAAAAATCTGATATGAAGGGTGAGAGATAAAACATTCTCCTTTTTTTAAATTTTGCTTTCTCAAAGTAAACTTCTGTAGTGGTAGTTTTATCTTCATAGTAATCTGCTTTACGCAGAGAATAACAAAGTTGAAAACATTTTAGATAACCATACTGTGAGGCTTAGCAACATTCATTATAAGGTATAGAGCATAGAGTAGACACCAAATATATAATTGTTAGAGTTATATCTGTTCTTGAGTCTGCAGAGAAAATGGGTTTCAAATTCCCATTTTCAAGTTTTCCCATTGTACAGAATGCTAAAAGTATTTTTGTTTGTAGGTTACCCTATCTGCTAAAATAAATGAGTCAAAATTATATTTCTTATTATTTATTCACAAAGTAAACATGTTAAAAAATAAATTGATAAGCAGATAAGCAATTCTGGCAACAGTGAATTTAAAAATCTTTCACTTGTTTATCACAGGTATAGAATCCTATCATCTGAAGGTCAAGAAACACTCTTGGAAGACAAAAATACCAAGTATAAGGCTGGGCAGTTGAAAATTAAAGCCACATGCAATGCGCAGTATGACATTTTAGATGTTAAAAGGAATACAAACCATTTCATTTTGGATAGCCATTGTCAATCCAAATCATTGTTTGATCTATAATTTGTATTGAAATGAAGCAGAAATAAATTTTCATGCCTCTGCTTCTTGGCTTTTAACACAGTGTTTCACAGATGTCTGACCTTTGGGTTTTAATGCGATAATGTGGCTTCCCCCAAACAAAAATCTGAAAGCTGATTGTCAGACAGAAGTTATTTTTCAAAGGAAAATGAGCCCAAGTTGTTGACAAAAAGCCACCATGTGTTTTTTTAAGTACCTGCAACAACATAGTTGTTTACAGGAATATTTCAAGAATACTAGGTATTTATAAAAAGCTAAAAGCAGTAATTAAATTTTTTAAAGTTTAGTCTCGAGAAGAATGTTCAATTCTCCTTGATAGGTACATTCATTCTTTATCACAGTTGTCAGTTTTTTTGGAAGTTTTATTGTTTACATTATCTATTGTCACATGGGCTCATGACTCTTCTTTGTCATTGTATTTCTCTTGAGCATCATTTATCTGACCAACACAGTGTTACCAGTCATTGTTCTCACAGTCTGATCTGCATCCTCTCTCTACTGCAGTTCACACACTGAGCTTCGATATCTTTCCTAGCATTTTCCTTATAAATTTCCAAATTCACTATAATGTGAAAATGGAAAAAGCCATAATTCTCTATTATTTGACAGCTTTTCATTAATTACAACTAACTGATATCCTCATGTATGCATGAAAATGTTTGTTTTTTTAAACCTTAAGTAAATTTATATCAGTGATAAATAATAATAAAACTATAATGAATGATATATTTGAAACACTGGAGGTATTACGTTTTGAGTAACATCTACTATCTACTCTTTGTTCTTTTACTTGTTTAGAGGTTCTGACGATAGCTAGGAGTTTTATCTTTACACTAGTTCTAACCCTGTGCAATCATCAGTTGACTTGATTGTTCTGCCCTTGCTCTTTGTGTGCCCTGCCATTATTTAATGGGCAATTTCTTCTAACCCCATTGTTGGGTGTTCTTTTAATCCATTTCTTATCTGTTCAGATGTATTTTGCCTTGGAATTAACAAACGTTTCCTCACCCATCAAGGCTGCTTCCTTTTCTTTTTATCTAGTTGCGATTATGAATCTTAAAAGCTAACCATCAGCAAAGGGTGTGCGGATGATACAGTTGTTCCTTCTCCCTACAGCCAGATACTCCCAACTGACTCCTAGAAGACCATCACTACTTCAATTCTCCTGGTCACTTGACTCAGCTGCCATTTCCCCACATCTCTCCTTGACCTTGGACTAACCTCCTCCTGTGTGCAGACTTTCTGCCTTCTCCATCCCCCCTGGCTTCAGGCTCTCTCCTCCTATCTGACATCTTAATGTGACACTTTCTTTGCTGTATTACCTCAACAGCTTTGCTCCACAGGTGCTTCAACACTCCTGCCTGCATAAAATCCAACCCTTGTTTGTGCTGACTAATGCTCTGTTCCCCTTCAGCTTTACTCTTAGTAACTCTCTATCCCTTCAGAACCCAAGTGCAGTGTAGTCACCAGCTATTCTGTTTCCTTCTCATTGATCCTCTTGACTAGCTTTCGGCCAAATTTATGTAAACAAATGCATGACAAGCCCTCTTACTTTTCCTTTTCTTCTTTGGTATTCTTCAGCCAAATTCAAGTCTCCATATTTTTATTTAAATATTATTATCCTAGTTTTCTGCACTAAATTATCATCATTTTTCTCTCACTGGCTGATGGTACACCACCATTTCTCATCAGCATTCATCCACCCTGTAACACTTCATCCTATACTTAGAGTTGGTCCACATAACAACTAGATTCTTAGTGTGGCTTACATTTCAATGATTTCATTTCCATTTCCTTACTGTTACCTACATTTCACATTATTTCTCTCTGATCATATTGTGTGTGTGTGTGTGTGTGTGTGAGAGAGAGAGAGAGAGACAGAGAAAGAGAGAGAGAGAGAGAGAGAAACACATTCCTAGTGCAGCTTTTCTCTTCTCAGGCATAATTTATACTTTTATTCTTCTCTGAGGCTTTTCAAACTTTGTATTCTGTTTTTTATGTGAAATCCTCACCATAACCTGTTGTCTTCTAATCCACACTTTTTATGCAGATGGCAATTATTATGTAATTTTATAACACCATATAGGCACTGCTGAATTCAACAAATTATAACACTAAGTTACATGCTGGGAATGAATATGCAAATAATTTTATACCACCCTCAAGAAGCTCATAGTACATTGGAATTACAGGAAAGTGAACAGGCTATTTTTACTGTATTTAGATGAGAGTTAAGATAGAGGTATGCATACGAAGCTATGAGAAGTGAGAAGAGAAGCGTATAACCTGGTTATAGGAAAAATCTCCAGCTTGATTATTTAATTCTTTGAGGACTAGGACTGTGATTGCCTTCGTCATTGTTCTATACCCTGTCCCAGTATTTCTCTGAACATGCTGAAGATACCTAAGAAATATCCGGTGAGTTAATGAATAGATAAAATGACATGTATGTAGATTTCTGGAGTGTGCTTAGTGGTTAGGATATTACCAGCATTAGCAAGCCAGTGACAGAAAGGGCCCTGAGTACCGGGGAGCCACAGGAAGTTTGGCCAAGCCAGGCTTGTAGAAACAAGCTGTTCATCCTAATGAGTTAAAAACTCATAGGTAATCAGGAACCACTAAATGATATTAAGTAGGAAAGTGACAGGGTCAGCTATATATCTTACACACTAATTCTGACCTGCAATGTGAAAAATGGATTTGGTTGGTAGAGAGGAGGTACAGAGGAAGATGTCAGGAAGACCCTCAGGTGACAATGAGGAAACATGGTGATCAGGTGGACTGGACTCAACATGAGCAAGTATCTCCCTCTCCCTGAGTGACAAATGAATTCATGGGGAGGGTAGGCAGGGAAGGAATGTCTGAATTTGTTGTCCTGCTAAATAACTTTTTCTGAATCAAAAGGAGTTTGGCATATTCTCTCGGGAATATTCCAGATGGAGATACGGTTTCTTCATCCTTGTGCAAGACACCCAGACTCTGTATTTCCTTTTTAAATTACAAATGTACAAGAAACAGTATTCTGTGTTAGGGCTACATCTCCCTGACATATTTTTTTCCCATTTCCAACTTGGGTATAAGCTGAGATTTCACTTTTTTTTTTCAGAAGGAACCATGTACAAATCCCACCTATGGTCTGTCTATGGCATCTCTTCCCAAAAGCCTTTCCCATTTCTATTCATCTATTTGATCTTATCTACTTCATCAGCAGATTTCTATGAGGAGTTTTCATTATATTCATATGCACTAATTGAATCCTTCTAGTCAACATAAACTGTCAATTCAATATGAAATAAATGTTTTGGGAACTAATTATTCAAACTTAACTCATATTTCACACAGTTGTTTTATATATATTTGTTAACAGCTACCAATTAAATATATACATTTAACTGGCCTTTGGTTTTTCCAGTTATTTTCCTGCTTAAACTTGGTAAGGTGTTAGAGTATTGTGGGACCTACTTACAATTCTAATGGAGTGAACTCTGGGCTACAGCTACTCTTTATGAGTATAATTCTTTTCTCACCATAGAGATTCTGACAGGGCTCATTTTTTCTTTAAAACTGCAGCTAACAGAGGAGAGTATTCATCAAAAGGAAATACACAAATAAGTATATTTGTTATTAACAAACTAATAGTTGATAGTATTCAAGCAGACTGTAGGAATTCACCATTAACATGCCAAGAAATTTCTTGGCTGAATAATACATTTATAGAGAAAAAGGAAATAAGTTTTATCAGAATATATTTGGATGAGAGATCAACGTAAATTTTTGGACAAATCATTTCTTACTCTGTCTCTGGAAAAGCTAAGACCAAAATTTTTGCATTGTTAACTTCTAAAGGAAAAAAGGGCATTCCTGAGAGTTACTTTTAGAAGGATGATGACAGTAGTTCAGATATGTGGAAATATAAATATTTGCTTTTATCTTCTTACAGAAATTCTAGGAGTGTTCCATTTCCAGCCCTTTGTAAATACAAAAAAAAAAAAATCAACCAAGTATTTCTCAGATTTCTGTTCCCAGTGTGTTTTTTTTCCCAGCAAGAAAAAACAAACAAGCTTAGTCTGGTAGAAAATGCATCCGTTATCTAATCAAACAGAGAGAGAAGGTTGGAAGTGCTGATGGATGCCACCTGTGAAAGGTTGTTATGATTCTGTGATATGCTTACCTGAGGGAAAAAACATAGGTAATAATAATAAGGGGAGAAGCTCCTGAGTTACAAATAGATTTCAGATTGAGATGCCACTTAGAATGGTTCTCAACATGCCACAAGTGCTAGGACAGCAGAAGAAATATTAAAAAATGAGGCAGTTGTCTCTGAATAGGGCACCCTTACATCTGCTTTACCATGGGTAGTTTTCATTTACCTGTGTTGTCTTGATGCCCTGACTTCTAAGCACCTGTTACTCCCCGTTTTACTTTTAAATAATTCACTTAACTGATAACTTATCACTCTAATTATGTATAATAATGCAAAAAACAACAACAACGTCCATTCTGTTTTTGCAGAAAACCACAAATGGCATCCTACCCCTAGGATGTTAAAATATTTTTAAAAAGCTTAATGTCTTCTGTTGATTTTTTCTTGATCTTATGGATTTTAAGTATTCATTTCAGTAAACAGTAACTACATAAACATCAAGCATGATCATATGCAAGTATTTCTAAGCCTTTGCTTTTTTCTAAAGTCCTATATCCACAAGGTCTCAATGCCTCAGTGCCCAATAAGTCCAATGTTCACTAGTAATAGTTGTTCTGCATTCATCCTAAGATATAACTGAACGATTTAGGGCTCGGTAACTGTTTTTTGTATTTTCTAACTATACTGATTCATTTCATCTGCTGCCAGATTTACCTAGAACTATATAGGCAGCCTTAAAAATACATATGCTAAGTAGAGTTCCATAGATAATTTGACAATTGTGTTTCTACATTTACATGTTAATTTTTATGGACTCAATAAGTGCAGCTAATTTTTTGATGCATGCTTTAATATGGAATCTATAATTGCATGAATGAATCAAAATAAAATACAATTTAAACATTATAAAAGCCATGAACAACCATCTGCTTACCCTTACTCACCCACACTCTTTCTGCGACTTGATATATCCCTGTGTGTTTGCATGTGTGTGTGCAGAAATTAAAATAAGCCAGTGCTCATCAAACTGCAGCAAATACCTGGAAAGAAATAATGAGAAAGATACATTAGTCTATTATTTCCTTTGAGACTCCTGTGAAAATCTTCCCATCACAGCTATATGGTTCTATGGGCTCTCTTTTAAATAGTAAACAATATTTATGGTTTGATTCTATGTGAATTTGAGCATTATATTGTGTGTCTAATGGAGGCATAAGGGTAATCAAATCCAAGATCAGAATGAATGTATATATTTGTTTATTATTCAGAGTGTGAACATGAAAGGCCAGTGTTTTCTTTATGGAAAATAGTTCTAGTGCATACACACATACACTTACAAGTCATCACAAAAAAAGGTTGAAATAGCCATTCCAGAAATTATCATTGCAATAGTCCTAGTTTCTGTTTTCCAAAGTCTTTGCCAGATCACATATAAACAGAGAACATATGTTGTCACAAGATATAACTTCCATAAAATAGCAGAACTAGAAAAGAATATGATACAACTTAGTTGAATCAGATCTTTGTGATATCAGTATAACAATACTATAAATAAATTAATATGCTTTGAGAGAGAAACAAAGGAAAATACATATTAAGAATAAACTGTAAGCAAATAATTTTATATGGAGAAGAATTCTTGGGAAACCAAAATTGCTATTTAATTAAATTGCAAATTTTATTAAATTAACAGTTGAATTTCTTCTCTTGGGTAAAAGACTAAGGCGTTTTTTTAAATTTTATTAAGGTATTATTAATATACACTCTTATGAGGGTTTCACATGAAAAAACAATGTGGTTGCTACATTTACCCACATTATCAAGTCCCCACTCATACCCTATTGCAGTCACTGTCCATCAGTGTAGTAAGATGCCACAGATTCACTATTTGCCTTCTCTGAGCTACACTGCCTTCCCTGTTACCCCTCACACCATGTGTACTAAAAGTAATACCATTCAATACCCTTCTCCCTCCCTCCCCATCCGGCCTCCCACAGCCTTCACTTTTGGTAACCCGTATTCCCTTCCTGAAATCTGTGAGTCTGTTGCTGTTTTGTTCCTTCAGTTTTGCTTCGTTGTTATACTCCACAAATGAGGGAAATCATTTGGCACATGTCTTTCTCTGAATGGCTTATTTCACTGAGCATAATAACCTCCAGCTCAGTCCATGTTGTTGCAAATGGTAGGATTTGTTTCTTTCTTATGGCTGAATAGTATTCCATTGTGCATATGTACCACTAGTTCTTTATCCATTCATCTACTGATGGACACTTAGGTTGCTCCCATATCTTGGCTACTGTAAATAGTGCTGCGATAAACATAGGGTGCATATGTCTTTTTGAATCTGAGAAGTTGTATTCTTTGGGTAAATTCCAAGGAGTGGGATTTCTGGGTCAAATGGTATTTCTATTTTTAGTTTTTTGAGGAACCTCCATATTGCTTTCCACAATGGTTGAACTAGCTTACATTCCCACCAACAATGTAGGAGGGTTCCCCTTTCTCTGCATCCTCACCAGCATTTGTTGTTCTTAGGCTTTTCATTGTTGGCCATCCTTACTGGTATGAGGTGATATCTCATTGTGGTTTTAATTTGCATTTCCCTGATGATTAGTGATATGGAGCATCTTTTCATGTATCTGTTGACCATCTGAATTTCTTCTTTGGAGAATTCTCTCTTCATATGCTTCACCCATTTCCTAATTGGGTTATTTGCTTTTTGGGTGTTGAGGCATGTGAGTTCTTTATATATTTTGGAAGTTAATCCCTTGTCAGATATGTCATTTACAAATATATTCTCTCATGCTGTAGGATGTGTTTTTGTTCTGTTGATGGTGTCCTTTGCTGTACAGAAGTTTTATAGTTTGATGTAGTCCCATGTGTTCATTTTTGCTTTTTTCCCCTTTTTCGAGGAGATGTATTCAGGAAGATGTTGCTCATGTTTATATTCAAGAGATTTTTGCCTATGCTGTCTTCTAAGAGTTTTATGTTTTCATGACTTACATTCGGGTGTTTGATCCATTTTGAGTCTACTTTTGTGTATGGAGTTAGACAGTAATCCAGTTTCATTCTCTTGCATGTAGCTGTCCAGTTTTGCCCACACCAGCTGTTGAAGAGGCTGTCATTTCCCCATTGTATATCCATGGCTCCTTTATCATATCTTAATTGACCATATATGCTTGGGTTAATATCTGGAATCTCTATATATCTATGGGTCTGTTCTTGTGCCAATACCAAATTGTCTTGATTATTGTGGATTTGTAGTAGAGCTTGAAGTTGGGAAGTGAGATACCCCCTGCTTTATTCTTCCTTCCCAGGATTGCTTTGGCTATTTGGGGTCTTTTGTGGTTCCATATGAGTTTTAAAACTCTTTGTTCCAGTTCAATGAAGAAAGTGTTGGTATTTTGATAGGGATTGCATTGAATCTGTAGATTGCTTTAGGCAAGATGGCCATTTTGACAATATTAATTCTTCCTAGCTTGATCTCTGTTTTATTTGGTCATTGATCCATTGGTTATTTAGAAACATGTTGTGAACCCTACATGTGTTTGTGGTATTTTTCATTTTCTTTGCATAATATGTTTCTACTTTCATACCTTTGTGGTCTGAGAAACTGGTTGGTACAATTTCAATCTTTTTTAATTTATCAAGGCTCTTTTTGTGGTCTAGTATATGATCTATTCTTGAAAATGTTCCATGTGCACTTGAGAAGAATGTGTATTCTGATGCTTTTTGGTGTAGAGTTCTGTAGATATCTGTTAGGTCCATCTGTTTAATGTGCTCTTCAGTGCCTCTGTCTCCTTACTTATTTTCTGTCTGGTTGATCTTTCCTTTGGAGTGCGTAGAGTGTTGAAGTCTCCTAGAATGAATGCATTACATTCTATTTCCCCTTTTAATTCTGTTAATATTTGTTTCACATATGTAGGTGCTCCTGTGTTGGGTGCATAGTTATTTGTAATGGTTATATCTTCTTGTTGGATTGACCCCTTTATCAATATGTAATGTCCTTCTTTGTCTCTTATGACTTTCTTTGTTTTGAAGTCTATTTTGTCTGATACAAGTACTGCAACTCCTGCTTTTTTCTCCCTATTAGTTTCATGGAATATCTTTTGCCATCCCTTCACTTTTAGTCTGCGTATGTCTTTGGGTTTAAAGTGAGTCTCTTGTAGGCAGCATATAAATGGGTCTTGTTTTTTTATCCATTCAGTAACTCTATTTCTTTTGATAGGTGCATTCAGACCATTTACATTTAGGGTGATTATCAATAGGTATGTACTTATTGCCATCATAGGCTTTAGATTTGTGGTTACCAAAGCTTCAAGGTTAATGTCCTTCCTTTCTTAGAGACGAGGTCAACTCACTTAGTATGCTATTATAAACACAATCTAAAGGTTCTTTCCTTTCTCTTCCTTTTTCTTCCTCCTCAATTCTTTGTATATTAGGTATCATATTCTGTACACTTTGTCTATCCCTTGATAGACTGTGGTGGTAGTTGATTTAATTTTGCATTTGCTTAGTAATTAACTGTTCTGCTTTTTTTACTGTAGTTTTATTACCTCTGGTGACACCTATTAAGCCTTTGGAACACTTCCACCCATATAAAGTCCCTCCAAAATTCACTTTAGAGATGTTTTGTAGGAGGTAAATTCTCTCAGTTTTTGCTTCTCTGGAAATTATATAATCCCTCCTTCAAATTTAAATGATAATATTGCCGGACAAAGTATTCTTGGTTCGAGGCCCTTCTGCTTCAATGCATTCAATATATCATGCCACTCTCTTCTGGCCTGTAAGGTTTCTGCTGAGAAGTCTGATGATAGCCTGAATGGCTTTCCTTTGTATGTGATCTTATTTCTTTCTCTGGCTGCTTTTAATAGTCTCTCTTTACCCTTGATCTTTGCCATTTTAATCATTATATGTCTTGGTTGTGTCTTCCTTGGGTCCCTTGTGTTGGAGGATCTGTGTTCCTCCATAGCCTGAGAGATTGTCTCCTTTCCCAGATTGGGGAAGTTTTTAACAATTACCTCCTCCATGACACTTTCTATCCCTTTTTCTCTCTTCTTCTTCTTCTGGTATCCTTATAATCCAAATATTGTTCCATTTGGTCACACAGTTCTCTCAATATTCTTTCATTCTTAGAGATCCTTTTTTCTCTCTGTGCTTCAGCTTCTTTGTATTCCTCTTCTCTAATTTCTATTTCATTTATCATCTCCTCGACTGTATCTAATCTGCTTTTAAAATCTTCTATTGTATGTTTCATTTCTGATCCATAATGATGGATCCAACAAACTCTGTTCCATAATGATTGGATATCCGATGGGAATTCATTCCTGATTTCCTGAATATTTTTCTGTGTCTCCATGAGCATGTTTATGATTTTTATTTGAAATCTCTTTCAGGAAGATTCATGAGATCAATTTCATTTGACTCTTTCTCCAGTGTATTTATAATTTTGCTTTGAACCAGGTTCCTTTGACATTTCATATTTGTATGTGGTGCCCTCTAGTGCCCAGAAGCTCTACTCTCTGGAGCTGCTCAGCCCCTGTAGCAATGTTGAGGCTCACAAGGGAGTGGTATTGGTGCCTGGGGCAAAGAAAGAGCTGTTTCCTGCTTCCTGGCTGCAATTTCTGTCTCCACTGCCAGAACCAGTGGGCTGAACACACAGGTATAAGCCTCTATGCTTTGTATTTGTAGCTGCTGTAGGCAGGGCTTCCCTCTGGCTAACCTATTGCCAGGGCAGGGTTTGCTGGTTTGTGACCCAGCTGCAGGCTGCCTGGGAGGAAGGCACAGCAGCCTGTGTGTCACAGAGGGGTGCCTTTGAGCTGCATAGCTGCCAAGGGGCTGGAAAGCCTGAAGATCATGAAAGTTCCCAAACTGCTGCGCAGGGTGTACCCAGACGATTTTGTCTACCTGTCCTTTCTCCTGAGCAGTAAGCTCTGTTCAATCCTTGCCCCTTTAGCAGCTCTCTCACTGTTAGGAAATCTCTCAAACTGTGCACCTTTCTTTTGTCTCAGAGCAGCCAGATATGGATCCCTGTTTTCCACAAGTGGCTGGAAGCTCAGTCCCTCCAGGTATTCTCCTTGTCATTGCTTTCTAATTCCCCTGTTCACCAGAGCACCACACAAGTAGGTTTGTGCTCCCAGAGCAGATCTCCAGAGCTAAGATATTCAGCAGTTCCAGCCCTCCACTCCCTCCCCGCTCCATTTCTCTTCCTCCCACCAGTGAGCTGGGGTGGGTGAAGGGCTTGGGTCCCACCAGGCCACAGTTATGGTATGTTACCCTGTTCCATGAGGCTTACTCTTTTCTCCAGGTGTATTCAGTCTGGCACAGCCCTCTTTCCTGTTGCTCTTTCTGGATTAGTTGTATTCATTATATTTTCATATTGTATGCAGTTTTAGGAGGAAGCCTCTGTCTCACCTCTCATTCAGCCATCTTTAATCCCATCCAAAGACTTAGGTTTTTATTTTTCTTTATTCAATCCCATTTCTAAGCCACATCTACATAGGAAAACTATGTGAATCTTTTTCCTTTCCTCAATATGCCAGTCTCCTTTCCACCTCAATGTCTTTGCACATACTGTTATTTATCTGAAACACTATAAAACCATTACATGGCTGCCCTCTCTTCATTATTTAGCTCAGATGACACCACCTCAAAGATATTTGAGTCATCACAACCATTCTCTGGCTATTGTAGCTGAAACCAAGAATGTACTCATTGCTACCTCATTGCTCTGATTCAGTTTCTTTTTTGTGCTTGCTAAAATTATTTTTAAAAATAATTTTTATTTATGTGTCTACACCCATTCTAATATAATCACTATGAGAATCCATACTTTCTCTTTTACATCAGAGTATAGTTAGAATAACTCAAAACTGATGCTCACTAATTACTTGGTGAAAGAGTTTTGGTTAAGATCTTCTGTAGACTCAGAAAGTTTATTTTATGCCTGCTTGCAGTTGTCTATCCTGTATAAAAAATAAATGGAGGGGTGGAGCCAAGATGGGGGCATGAGTAGAGCAGCAGAATTCTCCTCCCAAAACCACATATATTTTTGAAAACACAAGTACAACTCTTCCTAAAAGAGAGACCAGAAGACACAGGACAACAGCCAGACTACACCCACACCTGAGAGAACCCAGCACCTAGGGAAGGGGGTATGATACAAGCAGCGGCCCAGTGGGACCCGAGCATCCCTCAACCCAGCTCCCGGTGGGAAGAGAGGAGTCAGAGTGGGGAGGGAGAGGGAAACCAGGACTGATAAATAGCCAGCCATAGACATCTTCCCCAGAGCACAGACACAGTGTGTGCATGGGGTGCTGGAAACTAGGGAGACAGAACAGTAAGACCTGTGAGTGGGTTCCTGCAGCCGGCGCCCCAGAGACAAAGAAAAGTGAGTGATTTTTGAAAGTCTTAAAGGGACAGGGACCCAACAGCTGGATGGAAGCATCCCGGGAAACATAGACCAAAAGCTTGGAATCACGGGAAACTCTGGGAACCCTAACCCCCTGTGCAGCACAGCACCTCGGAGGCCCCTCATGGAGATAAACAGCCTCCCGGCCATTTCCCCTCCAAAGTGGCTCCGCCATGTTGGAGCAGAGGTCTGAGGCAGGCCTTGCCCATAGCAACTGCAAAGCTAAACTACACAGCGGCTGGGCAAGGATCAGAAGCCCCATCTACATGCAGCTGCCCAGCACAAGCTGCTAGAGGTCACTGTTCTCCCAGGAGAGGAAGGCCACAAACCAACAAGAAGGGACGTTCTCCTAGCCATCACTCGCTCCAGCTCCACAAACTATCCCTATCACCATGAAAAGGCAGAATTTGAGGCAGATCAAAATCACAGAGGCAACCCCTGAGAAGGAGATAGACCTAACCAGACTTCCTGAAAAAGAATTCAAAATAAAAATCTTAAACATGCTGACGGAGCTGCAGAGAAATATGGAAGAGCTAAGGGATGATGTCCGGAGGGAGATTACAGAAATGAAACAATCTCTGGAAGGATTTGTAAGTAGAATGGATAAGATGCTAGAGGCCATTGATGGAATAGAAACCAGAGAACAGGAACGCATAGAAGCTGATGCAGAGAGACATAAAAGGATCTCTAGGAATGAAACAATATTAAGAGAACTGTGTGACCAATCCAAAAGGAACAATATCCACATTATTGGGGTACAAGAAGAAGAAGAGAAAAAGGGATAGAAAGTGTCCTTGAAGAAATAATTGCTGAAAATTCCCCAAACGGAGGGAGGAAATAATCGATCAGACCAGGGAAGTACACGGAACTCCCAACAGAAGGGACCCAAGGAGGACAACACCAAGACACATAATAATTAAAATGGCAAAGATCAAGTTCAAGCACAGAGTTTTAAAGGCAGCTAGAGAGAGGAAAAAGGTCACCTATAAAGGAAAACCCATCAGACTATCATCAGACTTCTCAACAGAAACCTTACAGGCCAGAAGAGAATGGCATGATATATTTAATGCAATGAAACAGAAGGGCCTTGAACCAAGAATACTGTATCCAGCATGATTATTATTTAAATATGAAGGAGGGATGAAACAATTCCCAGATAAGCAAAAGTTGAGGGAATTTGCCTCCCACAAACGACATCTACAGGGTACTTTAGAGGGACTGTTATAGACGGGAGCACGCCTAAGACTAAACAGATGTCACCAGAGAAAATAAAATCACAGCAAAGAAAGCAGACCAACCAAATACTAACTAAAGGCAAAAAATAAAATCAACTACCCACAAAAGCAGTTAAAGGAAACACAAAAGAGCACAGAATAAAACAACCAGCATACAAAGAATGGAGGAGGAGGAATAAGATGGGAGAGAAGTAAAGAATCACCTGACAGTGTTTATAACAGTTCAATAAGCAAGCTAAGTTAGACGGTAAGATACTAAAGAAGCTAACCTTGAACCTTTGGTAACCAAAAACTTAAAGCCTGCAATGGCAATAAGTACATACCTTTCAATAATCACCCTAAATGTAAATGGATTGAATGCACCAATCAAAAGACACAGAGTAATAGAATGGATAAAAAAGCAAGACCCATCCATATGCTGCTTACAAGACACTCACCTTAAACCCAAAGACATGCACAGACTTAAAGTCAAAGGATGGAAAAAGATATTTCATGCAAACAACAGAGAGAAAAAAGCAGGTGTTGCAATACTACTATCAGACAAAATAGACTTCAAAATAAAGAAAGTAACAGAAGATAAAAATGGACATCACATAATGATAAAGGGCTCAGTCCAACAAGAAGATATAACCATTATAAATATATATATTCACCCAATACAGGAATAACAGCATATGAGAAACAAATACTAACAGAACTAAAGGAGGAAATAGAATGCAATTCATTCATTTTAGGAGATTTCAAGACGCCACTCACTCCAAAGGATAGATCCACCGGACAGAAAATAAGTAAGGACACGGAGGCACTGAACAACACACTAGAACAGATGGACCTAATAGACATCTACAGAACTCTACATCCAAAAGCAACAGGATACACATTCTTCTCAAGTACACATGGAACATTCTCCAGAATAGACCATATACTAGGCCACAAAAAGAGCCTCAGTAAATTCCAAAAGATTGAAATCCTACCAACCAACATTTAAGACCACAAAGGTATAAAACTAGAAATAAATTGTACTAAGAAAACAAAAAGGCTCACAAACACATGGAGGCTTAACAACATGGTCCTAAATAATCAATGGATCAATGAACAAATTAAAATAGAGATCAAGGAATACATGGAAACAAATGATAACAGCAACACAAGCCCCAACTTCTGTGGGACACAGCAAAAGCAGTCTTAAGAGGAAAGTATATAGCAATCCAGGCATACTTAAAGAAGGAAGAACAATCCCAAATGAAGAGTCTAACATCACAAGTATCGAAACTGGAAAAAGAAGAACAAATGAGGCCTAAGGTCAGCAGGAGGGACATAATAAAGATCAGAGAAGAAATAAACAAAAATGAGAAGAATAAAACAATAGCAAAAATCAATGAAACCAAGAGATGGTTCTTTGAGAAAATAAACAAAATAGATAAGCCTCTAGCCAAACTTACTAAGAGAAAAAGGGAATCAACACACATCAACAGAATGAGAAATGAGAATGTAAAAATCACGACAGACTCCACAGAAATACAAAGAATTATTAAAGACTACTATGAAAACCTATATGCTAAGAAGCTGGAAAACCTAGAAGGAATGGACAACTTCCTAGAAAAAAACAACCTTCCAAGACTGACCAAGGAAGAAACACAATAGTTAAATAAACCAATTACGAGCAAAAAAATTGAAGCGGTAATCAAAAAACTACCCAAGAAAAAAACCTCAGGGCCAGACGAATTTACTTTGGAATTTTATCAGATATACAGAGAAGACATAATACCCATTCTCCTTAAAGTTTTCCAAAAAATAGAAGAGGAAGGAATACTCCCAAACTCATTCTATGAAGCCAACATCACCCTAATACCAAAATCAGGCAAAGACACCACCAAAAAAGAAAATTACAGACCAATATCCCTGATGAATGTAGATGCAAAAATACTCAATAAAATATTAGCAAACCGAATTCAAAATATATCAAAAGGATCACACACCATGAACAAGTGGGATTTATCCCAGGGATGCAAGGATGGTACAACATTTGAAAATTCATCAACACCATCCACCCCATCAACAAAAAGAGAGAAAAACCACATGATCATCTCCTTAGATGCTGAAAAAGCATTTGACAAAATTCAACATCCATTCATGATAAAAACTCTCAGCAAAATGGGTATATAGGGCAAGTACCTCAACAAAATAAAGGCCATATATGATAAACCCACAGCCAACATCATACTGAACAGTGAGAAGCTGAAAGCTTTTCCTCTGAGATCGGGAACAAGACAGGGATGCCCACTCTCTCCACTGTTATTTAACATAGTACTGGAGGTCCTAGCCATGGCAATTAGACAAAACAAAGAAATACAAGGAATCCAGTTTGGTAAAGAAGAAGTTAAACTGTCACTATTTGCAGATGACATGATATTGTACATAGAAAACCCTAAAGATTCCATTCCAAAACTACTAGGACTGATATCGGAATAAACAAAGTTGCAGGATAGAAAATTAACACACAGAAATCTGTGGCTTTCCTATACACTAACAATGAACCAATAGAAAGAGAAATTAGAAAAACAACTCCATTCACAGTTGCATCAAAAAGAATAAAATACCTAGGAATAAACCTAACCAAAGAAGTGAAAGACCTATACCCTGAAAACTACAAGTCACTCTTAAGAGAAATTAAAGGGGACACTAACAAATGGAAACTCATCCCATGCTTGTGGCTAGGAAGAATTAATATCGACAAAATGGCCATCCTCCCCAAAGCAATATACAGATTTGATGCAATCCCTATCAAATTATCAGCAACATTCTTCAACGATCTGGAACAAATAATTCAAAAATTCATATGGAAACACCAAAGGCCCCGAATAGCAAAACCAATCCTGAGAAAGAAGAATAAAATGGGGGGGACCTCACTCCCCAACTTCAAGCTCTACTACAAAACCATAGTAATCAAGACAATTTGGTACTGGCACAAGAACAGAGCCACAGACCAGTGGAACAGATTAGAGACTCCAGACATTAACCCAAACATATATGGTCAATTAATATTTGATAAAGGAGCCATGGACATACAATGGTGAAACAACAGTCTCTTCAACAGATGGTGCTAGCAAAACTGGACAGCTACATGTAGGAGAATGAAACTGAACCATTGTCTATCCCCATACACAAAAGTAAATTCAAAATGGATCAAAGACCTGAATTTAAGTCATGAAACCATAAAACTCTTAGAAAAAAACATAGACAAAAACCTCTTAGACATAAACATGAGGGACCTCTTCTTGAACATATCTCCCTGGGCAAGGAAAACAACAGCAAAAATGAATAAGTGGGACTATGTTAAGCTGAAAAGCTTCTGTACAGCAAAAGACACCATCAATAGAACAAAAAGGTACTCTACAGTATGGGAGAATTTATTTGTAAATGACAGATCCGAAAAAGGCTTGACGTCCAAAATATCTAAAGAGCTCACCCACCTCAACAAACAAAAAACAAATAATACAATTAAAAAATGGGCAGAGAAACTGAACAGACAGTTCTCCAAAATAGAAATTCAGATAGCCAACAGACATAGGAAAAGATGCTCCACATCGCTAGTTATCAGAGAAATGCAAATTAAAACCGCAATGAGGTATCACCTCACACCAGTAAGGATGGCTACCATCCAAAAGACAAACAACAACAAATGCTGGTGATGTTGTGGAGAAAGGGGAACCCTCCTACACTGCTGGTGGGAATGTAAATTAGTTCAACCATTATGGAAAGCAGTATGGAGGTTCCTCAAAATGTTCAAAATAGAAATACCATTTGACCCATGAATTCCACTCCTAAGAATTTACCCTAAGAATGCAGCACTCAAGTTTGAAAAAGACAGATGCACCCCTATGTTTATTGCAGCACTATTTACAATAGCCAAGAATTGGAAGCAACCTAAGTGTCCATCAGTAGATGAATGGATAAAGAAGATTTGGTACATATACACAATGGAATATTATTCAGCCATAAGAAGAAAATAAATCCTACCATTTGCAATAACATGGAAGGAGGTAGAGGGTATTATGTTCAGTGAAATAAGCCAAGTGGAGAAAGAGAAATACCAAATGATTTCACTCATCTGTGGAGTATAAGAACAAAGGAAAACTGAAGGAACAAAACAGCAGCCGAATCAAAGAACCCAGGAATGGACTAACATTTACCAAAGGGAAAGGGACTGGGGAGTATGGGTAGGTAGGGAGGGATAAGGGGGGAAAGAAGAAAGAGGGTATAATGATTAGCATGCATAATGGGGGGAGGGAGGAAGGGGAGGGCTGTACAACACAGAGAAAACAAGTAGTGATCATACAACATTTTGCTATGCTGATGGACAGTGACTGTAAGGGGGTTTGTGGGGGTGACCTGTTATACGGGAAAGCCTAGTAAACATAATGTCCCTCATGTAATTGTAGATTAATGATAAGAAAAAAAAAAAGCAGTTCCTGTGTGGTTTTCTCCAATAAGTTCTTCACAATGGTATAAAGGGCATATCAAAGTGTGGGCAAAGGGTTTGTTTGTGTTTATACAGAGGATCAAAGCCTAATTTGGCTACCCCAAAAATGAATTAAGATATGATATGAAGAAGAATTGCCAACATCAACATTCTCTGGAAGAGTCATTCCAGAAGATGATCATCAAAATACTTCAACAAAATCCTGGTGCTGTTGCAGTTGTAGCTGCATTCATCCCACTGGTTCCTTGACTTGCGTTTGGAATGAAGAAGGAGATATCTAAGCTGGCCTGTGCATACAGTAAAACAACAAATTTGACTGGATCTATACTGTCGGAACTCAACCAAGAATTAGGAGAAGTGCAAGTTGCAGTGCTCCAAAATCTTGCAACTATAGACTATCTACTGTTAAAAGAACATATGGGATGTGAACAGTTCCCAGGAATGTGTTGTTTTAATTTGTCTGATTTTTCTCAAACTATTCAAATTCAGTTAGACAATATCCATCATATCATTGATAAGTTTTCACAAATGCCTAGGGTGCCTAACTGGTTTTCTTGGTTTCACTGGATATGGCTGGTAATTGTAGGTCTACTTTGGTTATATAGCTGTATTCCTATTATGTTAATGAGTGCACACAATTTAATTAGTTATTTAAAACCAATACACGCTTATGTTACACTACAAGAAGATGGCAAAGAAATAATCGATCTTCCCATGTTTTCTTCCATCTGCTTCTTCTATAGCTTCTCTTCTTCCTTCATAATTACAGCCCTTTAGTAGAATTTGTTCCTCATATCAAAATTACCGAGTATCATAATTCTTCCAAGTGGTAAAGATACCTCAAGACAAATGCTGGGCACAGAAGCCACAGGGCATAAATCTGCAAAAAAGTAAAAAGCTAACCTTTTCAAATAATATTGCTTCTCTCTCACTTGTCAACTTTACATTTCCCTGTATGGCCCCGGAAGATGACTGGTTAGCCAGAGACGGGTAAGATTCCTCAAGGGAGGAACAACCTAAGACAGGCACAGTCACAGGGGGGCCATCAGGTGAGAAATTGGGAATCAATAGAGGTGAGGCTTAGAACCTCACCCCCCCTATTTTGAGAGAAATCTTCTGCATCCATGGATGTTTTGTTGCCCTTGTCTAGCTTGGATTAATACTTAGTCTATAGGCACACACCTGATCATCTACATTTGCCTTCTTACAGCACTAAACTATGTTTTCTACCTTTATCTTGCATCTACCTACCACGTCAGAATTTTATTAAAAATAATAATAATAATAATAATTATTATTATTATTATTATAATGGAGAAATGTGGGATTCACATATAAATCAAGTATAAAAATCAAACAAATAATCATAATTGACCTGATAGTTTATAGTTCATGATGCATGATCAAAACCGAAAGTTTCTGTGATATGACTGCCCTTGCACTGTTCACTATGTAAGAACTTACTCACTATGTAAGAATTTGTTCACCATGTAAGAACTTATTCGTTATGTTTCAGAAGATTGGAGACTGTTGAGAATTAGGCTTGGGGTTGATTAATGATTGTGCATTGAGTCCCCTATACAGAATTTTATTGTTGTTAACAACCATATGATCAATAAATACGAGAGATGACCTCTTAAAAAAATAAATTAAATTAAATAAAAAAATAAAATAAAATAAAATAAAATAAAATAAAATAATATAAAATAAAAAATATACCTACACAGAAGTGGACATGACGGGAGCATGATCGTAATTACAGAGTCTGCCTTGGAACTTCATAAAGTAAGACCCAAGAGGAATAGAATCACCTTTATAAAAGAGACAATGTGTTATCTACCTGCGCTCAATGGGGACTTTCAAATGGGTTCTGTGTAAATGTCCTTGTGTTACACATATTTGTTTATGTTTATGTTTTCTTTGATAACTTTCAGATCTGCATCGGTTGAAGAGTTTCTTACAAAACCTAACCCTAGCTACAGGGTCAATTCATGGAAAATTATAAATCACTGACTAACAAAGTAGGTAATATTTTAACTAAATGCCTTAATATTAAACCAAGTGCCAAGCACTATTCTTTACATGCATTAATTCATTATCACAATGCTATGCAGTAGGTATGATCATTATTGCTATTTTTCAGCTGGAGAAACCAAGGCACAGAGACTGTCTTACCCAAGGTCATATTGCTTATGAAGGAGTCAGAATTTGTACTTCAGTTGTCTTGACCCACACTATACATGCTTAAGAACTATTTTAGACTGTTGTATGTGGATGTACTGTTTGATGCTCTAGCAGCACTTCTGTCCCTTAGTGATATCATCCATCTCCTTATTTTTCAAGATTACTCCCTCTTAGATACTTTCATATTTCAGAACTAATTATCCTGCTCACTGTTTTCTCCCTATCACACAAAAGGTGATGCTTGCATAGTAGCTGACATAAAAAATTGCATACCAAGACACTGACATGCTCAATTTGTAAAATTTTGCAGAGCTAAATAGGTTGAGAGGTTTAATTTCTTCCTCTACAAAAGCAATTTCTGAATTTTACTTTATTGCATAATATATTTATGCAATTATCATGATTATATTTCACAATCTACATGAGTAATACTATATCTTATCATGTTCCACATTCTCACATATTTAGAACATTAATGTTTCTACACATAATCAGTTAATAGCTTTGCCTCTCAGATGTGTTATATTGGGTATGAGAAGTAAACTTAAAAAAATTAGTTAGTAAATTTTAAGGTTTTCTTTATTTTTACTGGCAAGCAAAATATGAATATCCTTATTGTAGCAAATGGATTAGGCATTAAAAAGAATAAAGCTAATGTCAATTAGCACAGGCAGGTTTCAGGCCCTGTGTTGTAATGTGTGTGTCAAAATTAACTCATTAATTCTTATGACAACCCTAAGAAGTGACTATCCACGCTATTCCAGTTTTAAGAAGGAGAAAATGTGCTTAGAGAGACCTAGTAACTTGGCTCTGGATTTGAACCTTAATTAATTTATTTCTAGAACTTGAATTTTAAGCATTATACCATTTTACACCTCAAACTTACCTTAAAAACCAATAGGACAACTAAAAAAAACAAGCAACAACAAAAAACTATAAGAAATAGGCTTCTCACTTCCTATTTTAATACATATTATAATAACTTTTAAAATCCCAGTGAATTACAGAAGAACATTAGATCAATTACACAGAAGCCAACTCATTTACCTAAGATCAATAAATAGGCAATTATACTTCATGCAGTTCTAGTAAAACATATCTTTGTTTTTTTCCAAACATAGTTTTAAAATGTTGTATACATGGGAAATACTATGGTGTGTGTGACCAATTTATTTTAAGTGAGTTATGAATAGGAGGGGGAATTAAAATAGGAAAAATATTCCTCAAGAAGCTTAAATCTTCTAGCCATTGACACTAAAAATACTTAATTCCAGCAATTCAGAGAGAATCCATATAAATAAAAAACAGGTACAACAGTTGCCTTTCCTATATCCCCAAGGAACTTATTTATTACCTAAGGAAATGAATCAATAATATATTGATCATATTGTCTTAAATTCCACAATTATCATTTTATTTTTTGTAGATAAAACTGTACCATTCAGAGATTTACTTGGAAGAATATATGAAGCAAGCCTGCTATTACTTTAACATGAACCAGAAGTACTATCCTCTATCATTCCATTGAGTTAGCTGAGGTTAGAGTTGCAGTGGAATGGAACAGTCATAGAATGAATTACAGGCATATTTGGAAGGTTTTAAAAATGGCTGCAGCTAGGGCTGCAGAAAGTTGCAGGGGGTGTGGAGAGGATGGTGTCACAAAGAGACTCCTGAAGAACATGAGGAGAGCAGGAGAGCACTAATATTTGGAGAGCAGGGAAGTGTCAATTTAGCACTATATAAGTTTAGTAAAACATATAAAAAAGAATTCAACTATTTTCCAACACAACACTACATTAATTAGAGTGGCAGAATGTCATGGCGATATTGACATGAAGGAAAAAACAGTGCAGAAATACATACAAATGCTTAATATATTCATGACACTGCCAAATGCAATGAAGAGTACAAAGGCATGCATTTTCAGAAAGTCTAGTCAGCTTGGGGAGATAATACATTAATCACATACAGAGAACTAAGATTTACTGAGTACCTGCTATATGTCCTGAGTGCCAGAAAGCATGATAGGCATTTTATGTGTATCTCTCACACAAAAAACTTACCTCATTATTCTGAGGTAAATATTTTTATATTTGACAGATAAAGAAACTGAAGTACAGATGAGGAAACTGAGGTACAGAGAACATAAACAACTTGTCCAAGAACACACAGCTGCTAAATGGTACACCTGAGATTCAAATCTAAGTCTCAGCACAAGATCTTACTATTGATGGCATAAATAAATAAGTCTGTCTAACTCAAGAACTGATCATTTGTTTATACTGTGAGTCAATAATGCAAAAATTAATTATAGGACTAATTTTTCAGTTGGTTATGGTATAAAGTTGACTTCATAATTTTGGTACAAAGTTGTCTATAATTCTGGTGTTTAAATATTAACTCTATAACATGGACCAGTATTATCCTCATTAAAATTACATATTGGTAAACATTGCCATAATAATAATAATAATAATAATAATAATAATAATAATTTATTATGAGCCAGAAAGAGTTCTAAGCACACAGAATATCAATTGATCTTTTCAAATAGTTGATTATTAAGTAAATATATATCCATTTGACAGATGAATCAGCTAAACCTCAGAGGATTATAGTAACAGTTATATTTTCCTGGCAAGTGACTTGAGGGGTAGGGTTTTAATCCCAATAATCTGAAGCACTGATCTGTGCGTATGCTTCCAAGCACTGTGGGAGAATGCAAACGCATAGACAGTGCATGGATTTCAACAACAAACAGAGTTTTATCATGCCCTGGGTTGAATAAAAGACATTTTAATACTTTGGTAACATTATAATCTGAAAAACATACAGAGAACAATTCACAAGGAAAGTATTATTAAGTTTTCCAAAGGAATTCCTCTTGTGGCTTCTAGATGAATGTTGAAGGGGAACAGAATTTGCCACACCAAAATATGCTACTTTGGCATATTGATTATTTTGTATTGAATTTACTTGAGAAACAGTAGGTTCAAGAAGGAGACTGACCTTTTTTTGTCCCCTTGAGAGCAAGAAATAAATCTCCCATGTAAAAGGTGCTCTCTTGTACCAGGAGGTGGAGAGACATCCTTATCATCAGGGATGGAATTCAGGGCTGAGAAGGCTGCATAAACAAACTTTATTGCTTCTTCTCTAATTAGCTAACCTAAGCCCAAACCATTTTGTTTTATCAATCCTTCACAAATTATTGTTTCTTTGTTTTACAGGTATAGAAACTGCCTACTTTGTTCACTTTCTTTCAGCCTCATATCTATGGGGCTCCTGTATATACAAAATTAAGTTTGTTTTTGGCCTGTTAATCTGTTTTATGTCAATTTAATTATTAGAGCAGCCAAAGAACTTAGAAAGGAAGAAGGGAAAAGTTTTTCTTCCCTACGGTGTGCCTGCATATACTAAGCAGTGGCTGACCACAGACAGATTATCCGTGTACGCAGATCAGGGCTTAATTTAAGGAGGTGCAAATGGTGGTAGAACATTTTGTGTTCACTGCAGTTGGCTGCCAGTGGTTATTGTAGTAAAACTTTGTAAAGTTTTACTTTACAAAACTGCTCTGAGTGTCTTTCAAATTCATTTATAATATCAAGACTGGATTACAATCTGCTATAAATGTTTTCTGGGATATTTATCTACTCAAGATCCCTACTCTCTGTAATTTATTTCCATTCTATGACTGTTTATCTTTTGAAATTTCAACATTCAGTCTGTTTAATTTGTCTGATTCTGATGGAATGTTAGCTAGACAACAGATCAGACAGTTTAACCCAGCAGGCCTTGGATAGTACCATCTGAACATGCTATTAGAGGAGTAAAAACGTCAATTCCAGATCTTCAGAATTTAGATATCAAAAAAATAATTACCTCTAGGAGAAAAGTAGGACAGCGATCTTGCAATGGAGCAAAGAGAGCATCATACTGGAGCTCATGGGTCAACACTTCATTTAAATGACAAAGTAAATGAGAACTGACCACCTAACCACCCACAGGGTGTGAAAAATACCTCCCTTTGAGAATGAATGAGTGAGTGAGTGAATGAATGAGCAAATGAAGTCCTATTTGTGGAAATAGCCGAATTGGAAACTCAGTTTGTAAGCTCCTTGAGGATTTGGTCATAAGTTCAGTATTGTAGTGATCTTATCCTCCATACAGACTCAACTCATGTACTTTCTCATTCATTCTTGGAAGGTCCTGAGTGCCCTGATCAAAGGTTGAAATCTTAAACAACAGTAACAACAATAAAATACTTAGGAGACAACAGCAAGTCGGTCTCTGATCCAAACACCAGTTTTAAAGGCTTAATAGAGTTTTGTGATTTTCTTTTAGTATAGAAATGTGTTTTTCTTTCACTAAACAAAGACATTATAAGAGAGAGTTATTTGAAATCTACACATTTTTCTTCATAAAGGCAGAAGCTCTCATGCAACAACAATCTCTAGAAAGAGGAGTCCCTCTGAAAACATAATGCATGGCTTTGCTGACTGTTGATACAGGCATTTACAGCATTTTGGTGTTTAGCCTTTGAAATACAACATAAATAGGTACTGACAGTATTTGTATAGGTTCCTTAGAAAATTACTGGCATATAAGCAAATACATACTTAAACAACGTTTAAGGTATACTGTAGCATTATACTACCGATTTGAGAAACATGTATAATTCAGCTAAATATTGTAGCATTAATTCATGTTCACAGAAAAACCAAACAAAGGTTTTGAGAAGTTTGAGGCAGAAGGTAAAGAAAGGTCATGCATTGTACCACAGATCACCTCTTCTAAACTGTATTTCTTACACATCAGCTCCCAAGGTACCACAGCTTTAGCTGCCCTCTACATATGCCTTAGTGTTCTATTCTTAGAGGCTGTTACTGCTTTCTCCCTCCCATTGTGTGTGATTCCCCCACACTGTTGAACTTTGAAGTCTCCTTGCCTTTTCTATCTCTGCTTTTAATACCCTGATGCAGTCACAATGAATGGACAAATGTATTTCATTCAAGCTCTCAAGGCAGTCAGAGTTCCACTTGAGTTCATGCAGCATCTGTTACAACAAGGTTAAAATTATTAAAAAAGCTCAGCTCTACTCCTTTTAGCTGAAGGACAACAGAGGTGGATTTTAATCTTTCCTTGTAGAGCACCACTTCAGAGAAAGCAGATTTTTGTAGCCACTAATCCTGAGGAAAGGGATTTGGTTTCTTGTGTTGGTTTTGCCATTAGCCAGGTAGCTTTGTTAAAGTGTTTATTTTATTTAAGTCCTTCTACCATTCTCTTAGTCTCCATTCTGCCTATTTCTTGGTGAAATAGAAACACCTCCTGCTAGCTTTAATGGTTTCAGGTTAATAGGAACAAGCAAATACTCTCTTTTTTTTTTACAAGTCTGTGAGGACAGAAATGTTTGGGATCAAAAGTGGATTTTGACAATATTTACCAAATGGCAATTAGTCATACTTAGAATTTCAGGTGAAAATAAGGAATAAGAGTATTTCACATTCCTCTTAATATTTCAGTTATTGTTTAAAAAACAGTAAGAAGGAAAAAAACACTGGGAAATTCTTTACAATCCCAGTGCACATCTTATCTGGATGACTATGATAATGGGAATTTTGGCCTTTAGGTTGAATAACTATTTTCTTTCCCTAGGAATATAAATTCCTTAGGAAATTGATATACAAATCCTAAAGCTGGAATAGGTTTATACTGATCACTCTTTTTCTTTGGTGGTTATTCCTAAATGGATTATTATTCCATAGAGTGGAAAGAAGCAAGTGAGGGAACAGGGAAGTTCTGTTGAGCAGGCATTACTCATCAGGATGTTGTTTAAGGAGAAAGGCTTAAGACTGTCCCGAGCATTTATACATGTATCATATTGTGTGTCTTTCTCTCTTCCTCCGTTGTCATCAAAGAAACAGCAAATTTAATGGCATTAAGTCAAGAAAAAATAGTCTTAATTGGATTAACTAGGTCTTTATAGTATACTCTGACAGAAATACCCATTAAAGGGCAGTCCTGCTAACATTTTTGTGAAATGTAAAAGGTGTAGAAGAAATAAGGTTTAAAGGGAGATTCATGTATCCTTCAGGTATTGCTTTGCATAACTATTTTTTCTCCTCCAACCTCCCCAACTTCCTTAGTCACAAGTAATAAGAATTGTAAGAGACCATAGTCAAAATCTTAGTTCCTTCTAGATCAGATTAAATGGTCTCTGCTCCTAAATCCAGTGTGATGATTATACATTGAGGAACTGATATAAAAGTACAAAATAAAATTCAGACCTTAGTTTGATGTAAAACTTCACTGGGCAAATCTATTGGTTGCAGATATTATACAGAATTTGAAGGCATCTACCTCAGTTGGAAGATCGTAAAAACTTATTGTTGTCATATGCTTATTCAATCCAGTGCATTTATATAGAAATTATTGAGGGGATCACAATTAAATTAAGTAACTTAATATTTAGCTGCTTTGAAAACACAAAACCAAGGCCAATACACCAAATCCATACAAACCAAAGATTAAAAAGTATATGTGTGAGCATGAATTAATATAAAAATTAACATGGAACTTTGGATCTCTTGATAAGAAAAGAGGGATTAAAATAGTCCAAAAATGAATTATTTCACTTTTGAATAATCTAAACTGCATACTTGGAAGGTTTGGTATTAATTTATGAACTTAGAAGCACACACATATTTACATATGTGTGGATAGATAAGACAGATAGATAACTGACTTCTGTGGTAGCCAGATATATTTTTTTGAAAATAGAATAAGCAGCTGTTTTTGAAACCTGATCAGAAATATATGGAAAGAAGCAGTAATGAGAGCATGCAGCTACCAAAGAGAAAGTTATTTCATTGTCTAAATTTTCAAATCCCTTACCCTACGTCTTGCTAAAGGCTCACCTTTGAGTTCCCTATCCCTCATTTTAAAAGTGAAATATTCTGACATATGCTATTGGTCACACAGACCAACCCTGCTACACTGTGGAAAGGACTACACAAGTGCTTGGTATAAGAAAGTAATGAACCATTTAGCAACTGGCTACCCCAGTCTGCTCTCTGGAAACCCATTGCTCACACCCCACTAGATGTATCACAAGACACTAAAAACTTCAACTCCTTACAGCATCAACTTGAAATCCAGAATCTTGTGATGGAAATCAGATGTACTTGCCTATGTGCCTCTTTGGTTATAGATCCTTAAGTACAGCTCTTTGAGTACATTCTCCTCCTGAAGATCTGTGAAACTGAAAAGTCATCTACCTCTCCTACACTATCATAAAATGTTAAGACAGGCATAGAATCATCTCTATAGGCACTCCTATTCAATAAGTGAGAATGAAAAGTTTGTAAAAGTCCACCAGCCCATGAGGGTTCTGAAATCCAGCGAGGCAAATGTAGTATTTCCTTGATTAGGATTTAATCCTTCACCTGCCTAGAGATGACTCTATACAAGTCCTGATCCAACTCTCTAGGATCTTTTTTCTATTCTTTGAGCCATACTTTTTTTCTTCATGAAAGTTAGCACATGCTTGAGTCTGAGTAGTCTACTAAGCCTACTACCTGCTTGAAGAATTTGGGGATCCATTTTTAAATGTCTCTGTTCAATCCAAATTGTCAATATTCAGACATATGTAATTTTCTTTAAGACTTTGTGGGTTTTTCAGAGTTTGCTTAATTAAACAAAAGCTAACCCATTAATCTCTCCAAAATAAGCCCCTCTTTACCTTGGACATCTGCTGAGAATTCTGTGGGACAACATATTAAGCTTCTTACAGGCTCTATTGTTTGAATAGATCTGAGTATCACATGCTATATTTTAGAGAACCTTTTGTCTAGCTAAGCAGCATTCAGAAGCACTACCTTTGATCTCTCTAAAATCTAATCAAATAATTTTACACTTACATCTTTGCCTCACCTTTGGTACATAATTTCCTGGCAGTGACTTGGATCTGACTTGTGTTTAAAAGTCACTTCATAATTTTATGCATTATATGTCATCTATAGAGGCTGAGAATTTACAAAGTCATTAAGACCATTGTTTTTCCATTTATTTATTTATTTATTTTTTTGAGGGGGCACCTCTCATATTTATTGATCAAATGGTTGTTTACAACAATAAAATTCTGTATAGGGGACTCAATGCACTATCATTAATCAACCCCAAGCCTAACTCTCAACAGTCGCCAATCTTCTGAAGTATAAACAACAAGTTCTTACATGGTGAATAAGTTCTTACATAGTGAATAAGTTCTTTCATGGCGAACAGTGCAAAGGCAGTCATATCACAGAAACTTTCAGTTTTGATGACACATCATGAACTATAAACAATCAAGTCAGATATGATTATTCATTTGATTTTTATACTTGATTTATATATGAATCCCACATTTCTCCCTTATTTTTTTTTAATAAAATGCTGAAGTGGTAGGTAGATGCAAGATAAAGATAGAAAGCATAAGTTAGTGCTGTAAGAAGGCAAGTGTAGATGATCAGGTCTGTGCCTATAGACTAAGTATTAATCCAAGCTAGACAAGGGCAACAAAACATCCATGGATGCAGAAGATTTCTCTCAAAACAGGGGGGGTGAGGATCTAAGCGTCACCTCTGCTGACCCCCAATTTCTCACCTGATGGCCGCCCTGCGACTGTGCCTGTCTTAGGTTGTTCCTCCCTTGAGGAATCTTACCCGTCTCTGGCTAACCAGCAGTCTTCCTGGGCCAAACAGGGAAATGTAAATTTGGTAAGTGAGAGAGAAGTAATATTATTTGAAAAGGTTAGCTTTTTACTTCTTTGCATATTTATGCCCTGTGGCTTCTATGCCCAGCACTTGTCTTGAGGTATCTTTACTGCTTGGAAGAATTATGATACTAGGTAATTTTAAATATGAGGCACAAATTCTACTAAAGGGCTGTAATTAGGAAGGAAGAAGAAGAGCTATAGAAGTAGCAGACAGAAGAAAACATGAGAAGATTGATTATTTCTTTGACATAACTTCCTGTAGAGTAACATAAGCATGTATAGGTTTTAACAAACTGCTAATTAGATTGCGTACACACATTAACAGAATAGGAATACAGATACATAACAAAAGCAGACCTACAATTACTGGCCATGTCTAGTGAAACCAAGAAAACCAGTTAGGTAACCCAGGCATTTGTGAAAACTTATCAATGATATGATGGATATTGTCTAACTGATTTTGAATAGTTGAGAAAAATCAGACAAATTAAAACAACACATTCCTGGAAACTGTTCACATCCCATATGTTCTTTTAACAATAGATAGTCTATAGTAGGATGATTTTGAAGCACTGCAACTCGCACTTCTCCTAATTCTTGGTTGAGTTCCAACAATATAGAACTAGTCAAATTTGTTGTTTCACTGTATGCACAGACCAGCATAGATATCTCCTTCTGCATTCCAATGGCAAGTCCAGGAACCGGCGAGATGAATGCAGCTACAACTGCAACAGCACCAGGATCTTTGTTGAAGTTTTTTGATGGTCATCTTCTGGAATGACTCTTCCAGAGGATGTTGATGTTGGAAGTTCTTCATATCATGTCTTAATTTGCTTTCTGGGTAGCCAAATTATGCTTTGATCCTCTATAAAAACACAAACAAACCCTTTGCCCACACTTTGATATGACCTTTATACCACTGTGAAGAACCTATTGGAGACCACAACACAGGAAATGCTTTTTTTTTAGAGAAAGAAATATTATCAGAAAAATGCACTTCCATAGCTGATCATCTGACACCCTTTAAAGGATCAAAATTAAGAATATGTAAAGCATGCATTAATCGTTGATTTGCAGTTAATTTTATCCTATCAGGGAGTAATCCCCCCCTTTTTTTGTTATCATTAATTTACAATTACATGAAGAACATTATGTTTACTAGGCTCTCCCCTATACAACGTCCCCCCCACAAACCCCATTACAGTCACTATCCATCAGCATAGTAAGATGATGTAGAATCATTACTTGTCTTCTCTGTGTTGCACAGCCCTCCACTTTCACCAACCCCCCACATTGTCATAATACACAGTTTCTTCTTCCCCACCCTTATGCCTCCCTACCCTCCCATTCTTCCCAGCCCCTTTCCTTTTGGTAACTGTTAGTACATTCTTGGGTTCTGTGATTCTGCTGCTGTTTTGTTCCTTCAGTTTTTCCTTTGTTCTTATGCTCCACAGATGAGTGAAATCATTTGGTATTTACATTTCTCTGCTTGGCTTATTTCACTGAGCATTAATACCCTCGAGCTCCATCCATGTTGTTGCAAATTGTAGGATTTGATTTCTTCTTATGGCTGAATAATATTTCATTGTGTATGTGTACCACTTCTTTTTTATCTATTCATCTACTGATGGACATTTAGGTTGCTTCCATTTCTTGGCTACTGTAAATAGTGCTGCGATAAACATAGGGGTGCATCTGTCTTTTTCAAACTGGAGTGCTGCATTCTTAGGGTAAATTCCTAGAAGTGAAATTCCTGGGTCAAATGGTAAGTCTATTTTGAGCATTCTGAGGAACCTCCATACTGCTTTCCACAATGACTGAATTAATTTACATTCCCACCAGCAGTGTAGGAGTGTTCCCCTTTCTCCACAACCTCACCAACATTTGTTGTTGTTTGTCTTTTGGATGGTAGTCATCCTTACTAGTGTGAGGTGATACATCATTGAGGTTTTAATTTGCATTTCTCTGATAACTAGCGATGTGGAGCATCTTTTCCTGTGTCTGTTGGCCATCTGAATTTCTTCTTTGGAGAACTGCCTGTTCAGTTCCTCTGCCCCTTTTAATTGGATTATTTGCTTTTAGTTTGCTGAGGTACCTGAGCTCTTTGTATATTTTGGAAGTCAAGCCTTTATTGGATCTGTCATTTACGAATATATTCTCCAAAACTGTAGGGTACCTTTTTGTTCTATTGATGGTGTCCTTTGCTGTAAAGAAGCTTTTCAGCTTGATATAGTCCCAATGGTTCATTTTTGCTTTGTTTTCCTTGCCCAGGGAGATATGTTCATGAAGAAGTCGCTAATGTTTATGTCCACAAGGTTTTTGCCTATGTTTTTTTCTAAGAGTTTTATGATTTCATGACTTACATTCAGGTCTTTGATCTATTTCGAATTTACGTTTGTGTATGGGGTTAGACAGTGATCCAGTTTCATTCTCTTACATGTAGCTGTCCAGTTTTGCCAGCACCATCTGTTGAAGAGACTGTTGTTTCACCATTGTATGTCCATGGCTCCTTTATCAAATATTAATTGACCATATATGTTTGGGTTAATGTTTGGACTCTCTAATCTGTTCCACTGGACTATGGCTCTGTTCTTGTGCCAGTACCAAATTGTCTTGATTACTATGGCTTTGTAGTAGAGCTTGAAGTTGGGGAGTGAGATCCCCCACACTTTATTCTTCTTTCTCAGGATTGCTTAGGCTATTCAGGGTCTTTGGTGTTTCCATATGAGTTTTTGAACTATTTGTTCCAGTTCATTGAAGAATGTTGTTGGTAATGTCATAGGGATTGAATCGAATCTGTATATTGCTTTGGGCAGGATGGCCATTTTGTCGATATTAATTCTTCCTAGCCACAAGCATGTGATGAGTTTCCGTTTGTTAGTGACCTCTTTAATTTCTCTTAAGAGTGTCTTGTAGTTTTCAGGGTATAGGTATTTCACTTCCTTGGTTAGGTTTATTCGTAGGTATTTTATTATTTTTGATGCAATTGTGATTGGAATTGTTTTCCTGATTTCTCTTTCTATTGGTTCATTGTTAGTGTATAGGAAAGCCACAGATTTCTGTGTGTTAATTTTGTATCCTACAACTTTGCTGTATTCCAATATCAGTCCTAGTAGTTTTGGAGTGGAGTCTTTAGGGTTTTCTATGTACAATATCATGTCATCTGCAAATAGTGACAGTTAACTTCTTCTTTACCAAACTGGATTCCTTGTATTTCTTTGTTTTGTCTAATTGCCATGGCTAGGACCTCCAGTACTATGTTAAATAACAGTGGGGAGAGTGGGCATCCCTGTCTTGTTCCCGATCTCAGAGGAAAAGCTTTCAGCTTCTCACTGTTCAGTATGATGTTGGCTGTGGGTTTATCATAGATGGTCTTTATTATGTTGAGGTACTTGCCCTCTATTCCCATTTTGCTGAGAGTTTTTATCATGAATGGATGTTGAACTTTGTCAAATGCTTTTTCAGCATCTATGGAGATGATCATGTGGTTTTTGTCTTTTTTTTTTGTTGATGTGGTGGATGATGTTGATGGATTTTCGAATGTTGTACCATCCTTGCATCCCTGGGATGAATCCCACTTGGTCGTGGTGTATGATCCTTTTGATATATTTTTGAATCGGTATGCTAATATTTTATTGAGTATTTTTGCATCTACATTCATCAGGGTTATTGGTCTGTAATTTTCTTTTTTGAATGGGTCTTTGCCTGGTTTTGGTATTAGGGTGATGTTGGCTTCATAGAATGAGTTTGGGAGTATTCCTTTCTCTTCTATTTTTTGGAAAACTTTAAGGAGAATGGGTATTATGTCTTCTCTGTGTGTCTGGTAAAATTCCGAGGTAAATCCATCCAGCCTGGGGGTTTTGTTCTTGGGTAGTTTTTTGATTACCGTTTCAATTTCTTTGCTCGTAATTGGTTTGGTTAACTTTTGTGTTTCTTCCTTGGTCAGGCTCGGAAGGTTGTATTTTTCTAGGAAGTTGTCCATTTCTTCTAGGTTTTCCAGCTTGTTGGCATATAGGTTTTCATAGTAGTCTTTAATAATTCTTTGTATTTCTGTAGAGTCTGTCGTGACTTTTCCGTTCTCATTTCTGATTCTGTTGGATTGTGTTGATTCTCTTTTTCTCTTAATAAGTTTTGCTAGAGGCTTATGTATTTTATTTATTTTCTCAAAGTAGCAGCTCTTGGTTTCATTGATTTTTCTATTGTTTTATTCTTCTCAATTTTGTTTATTTCTTCTCTGATCTTTATTATGTCCCTCCTTCTGCTGACTTTAGGCCTCATTTGTTCTTCTTTTTCCCGTTTTGATAATTTTGATGTTAGACTGCTCATTTAGGATTGTTCTTCCTTCTTCAAGTGTGCCTTTCCTCTTAAGTCAGCTTTCGCTATGTCCCACAGAAGTTGGAGCTTTGTGTTGTTGTCATTTGTTTCCATATATTCCTTGATCTCTATTTTAATTTGTTCATTGATACATTGATTATTTAGGACCATGTTGTTAAATCTCCATGTGTTTGTGAGCCTTTTTGTTTTCTTTGTAGAATTTGTTTCTAGTTGTATACCTTGGTGGTCTGAAAAGTTGGTTGGTAGAATTTCAATCTTTTGGAATTTACTGTGGCTCTTTTTGTAACCTAGTATGTGGTCAATTCTGGATAATGTTCCATGTGCCCTTGAGAAGAATGTGTATCCTGTTGCTTTTGGATGTAGAGTTCTATAGATGTCTATTAGGTCCATCTGTTCTAATGTGTTGTTCAGTTCCTCCGTGTCCTTACTTATTTTCTGTCTGGTGGATCTATCCTTTGGGGTGAGTGGTGTGTTGAAGTCTCCTAAAATGAATGCATTGCATTCTATTTCCCCCTTTAGTTCTGTTAGTATTTGTTTCTCATATGCTGGTATTCCTGTGTTGGGTGCATATATATTTAGAATGGTTATATCCTCTTGTTGGACTGAGCCCTTTATCATTATGTAGTATCCTTCTTTATCTCTTGTTACTTTCTTTGTTTTAAAGTCTATTTTGTCTGATATTAGTACAGCAACCCCTGCTTTCTTCTCTCTGTTGTTTGCATGAAATATGTTTTTCTATCCCTTGACTTTTAGTCTGTGCATGTCTTTGGGTTTGAGTTGAGTTTCTTGTAAGCAGCATATAGATCGGTCATGCTTTTTTTCCATTCTATTACTCTGTGTCTTTTGATTGGTGCATTCAGTCCATTTACATTTAGGGTGACTATTGAAAGATATGTACTTATTGCCATTGCAGGCTTTAGATTCCTGCTTACCAAAGGTTCAAAGTTAGTCTCTTTAGTATCTTACTGTGTAACTTAGCTTGCTTATTGAGCTGTTATATACACTGTCTGGAGATTCTTTTCTTCTCTCCCTTCTTATTCCTCCTCCTCCATTCTTCGTATGTTGGGTGTTTTGTTCTGTGCTCTTTTCAGGAGTGCTCCCATCTAGAGCAGTCCCTGTAAGATGCCCTGTAGAGGTTGTTTGTGGGAGGCAAATTCTCCCAACTTTTGCTTGTCTGGGAATTATTTAATCCCTTTCATATTTAAATGATAATTGTGCTGGATACAATATCCTTGGTTCAAGGCCCTTCTGTTTCATTGCATTAAATATATCATGCCATTCTCTTCTGGCCTGTAAGGTTTCTGTTGAGAAGTCTGATGATAGCCTGATGGGTTTTCCTTTATAGGTGACCTTTTTTCTCTCTAGGTGCCTTTAAAACTCTTTCCTTGTCTTTGGTCTTTGTCATTCTAATTATTATGTGTCTTGGTGTTGTCCTCCTTGGGTTCTTTCTGTTGGGAGTTCTGTGTATTTCCATGGTCTGTTTGATTATATCCTCCCCCAATTTGGGGAAGTTTTCAGCAATTATTTCTTCAAAGACACTTTCTATCCCTTTTTCACTCTCTTCTTCTTCTGGTACCCCTATAATACAGGTATTTTTCCTTTTGGGTTGGTTACACAGTTCTCTTAATATTGTTTCATTCCTGGAGATCCTTTTATCTCTCTCTATGTCAGCTTCTATGCATTCCTGTTCTCTGGTTTCTATTCCATCAATTCCTTCTTGAATCTTATCCATTCTGCTCATAAATCATTCCAGAGTTTGTTTAACTTCTGTAATCTCTTTCTGGGCATCTGTTATCTCCCTCCGGACTTCATCCCTTAGCTCTTGTATATTTCTCTGCATATCCATCAGCATGTTTATGATTTTTATTTTGAATTCTTTTTCAGGAGACTGGTTAGGTCTGTCTCCTCAGGTGTTGACTCTGTGATCTTTGTCTGCCTGTAATTTTGCCTTTTCGTGGTGATAGAGATAGTTTGCAGAGATGGCACAATTGTTGGCTGGAAGAACTTTCCTTCTTGTTGGTTTGTGGCCTTCTTCTCCTGGGAGAACAGCGACCTCTAATGGCTTGTGCTGGGCAGTTGCACTCAGACGGGGCTTCTGATTCCTGCCTGGCTGCTATGGAGTTAATCTCCACTGTTGCTGTGGGCGTGGCTTGCCTGGGGCTCTGCTCTGATATGGTGGAGCCGTGTTTGAGGGGGAGTGGCAGGGAGCCTATTTATCCCTGTGAGGGGCCTCCGTGCTCCCTGCTGCCCAGGGGGTTAAAGTGCCCAGAGATCTCCAGATTCCCTGCTGCTGGACTCAGTGTCCCGGGATGCTTCCATCTGGTTTTGGGGTCCCTGTCACTTTAAGACTTCCAAAAAGCACTTGCAAAAAAAAAAAAATTATATAAATAATTTTCTTAAAAAAGCTGCTCACTTTTCTTTGTTTCTGGGCGCAGGCCTCAGGGACCCGCTCCCAGGTCTTGCCGTCCAGTTTCCCTAGCATCCAGGACCCCACCACTGCGTCTGCGCTCTGGTCCGGATGGCTGGGGCTGGGTGTTCAGCAGTCCTAGGCTCCCTCTCCCTCCCGCTCCAACTCCTCTCCTCCCGCCAGGAGCTGGGGTGAGGGGCACTTGGGTCCCACCAGGCTGGGGCTTGTATCTTACCCCCTTTGTGAGGTGCTGTGTTCTCGCAGGTGTGGATGTGGTCTGGATGTTGTCCTGTGTCCTCTGGTCTCTATTCTAGGAAGAGTTGTCTTTGGTATATTTTCATAAATATATGTGGTTTTGGGAGGAGATTTCCGCTGCTCTACTCATGCCACCATCTTGGCTCCACCCCGCCTTCCTGTGTAGGTGTATTTTAAAATGTGAAATTGATTATCTTTCACCTACAACCAAAAAAAGATTTATAATATAAGCATATTATAAAGGGAAAATTACTGACTTTGTAAACAGGCAGATGTTTGTATTCTGGCTCCACCACTTAACTAATTTTGTGATGTGGACAATTTATATCCTTTCCAAGTCTGTTTTTCATCTACCATGTGGGATAATTTCTACTTTGCAGGATTGTTATGAGGGTTAAATATAAATTACCTTCTAGTTCATAATATTGCTACATAGTACTCAATGAATAATTGTTAATATTATGAATGTGATTTTAGCAGTAAGCCATAGGAAAAAATAATGTAATGCAGATTCTTAGAATCCATCAAAACAGGTTGTAAAAATGACATAAAGAAACATCCACCATGGCAATGACTAACATTTTGAAAAGCTTTATTTTTCCATTGAGAACCATAGCCCAGCTCAGTGTCTGCACTTCTGTGTTCCCCTTGCCAGGAAGGATAATATCTATGATACATTGACTAACTCTAATGAAAATTTTTATTCTTAAGACACAAAACATTTCCCAACACAGAACATAAGGTCTTTGTGCTCATGTCAGCATTAGAGTCAAATTCTGGGAAAGAGAGAAGCTGCTCATTACTATACTGATTTAGAAATGAAAATAAAATACATGGCAGATTTTTTTTTAATTCCTGGACTGAAACATATGCATATCAGGTAACATCCAGACCATAAATTACAAGATTTTAAAAGCAGTGTGTGGGTTGCACAATGACAAATCCATGCAATTTCCCTAATGTTCCCTTGTGTTTGCTGCATGGGGCTCAATGCCATCCTTGGAGACATAAGCAAGGAAATTATTTCTTCTTCTGCACCCACAAGAGGAAAACAAACTGTCTGTTTCTCACATACACCTTGGAGGGCTTCCCTCAGTGGGCTTAGTGATCAACAAATTGTGTCAAATAAGTCTTTTTGTTATTTTGGCATAATATTATGCCTAGCTAAAGGTACTGAGAGATTCCTAGGGACTTAGCTTTCCCATAAATACAATATACTCCTTTTTAAAAACAGTCAACCTGTTAATTACCATCAGTTATTGAGTCTATGTTTCATTTTACACATATATGTGGATATAATGTCTTTTTTCCTAGAACTACTTAAAATAGTATTCATTAGAAGTTCCATATTTACATTTTTCTATGTACCAAATGATCAGATTATTCATCAAATTAAGCAAATTTCAGATGGGGAGCTGAAATCAAGAGGAGTTGCAGAAAAATGGGAAATAAGTCTTTAAGAAATGAGGGGAAAAGGTTACTTTAAAATTACTTTATCAATAAACGTCAACTACATTGTTTTGGTTATATTTTAAAAATTAATAATACATATTATTAACTATATATATATGTATATATATTTTAAATAGGAATGATTTATCCTCTTGTAGCCCAAGGCCAAGTTTCTTCTCAATTAGTAAGAGCTTTGTGCAATAAAGCACATATTTATTTTAATCTGAACCACTAAAAGCCCAACTGTGGTGTTGCTATGTCACCATTATCATGTTTGTGAATCTCCTGATTATAACCTGCCAGGTGATCTATCCATATAGCAATGTGGGAAACACCTGCTCTCTGCAGAAAAAACCCTTTTCAATTTCAGATGTTCTAAATATTTGAATGTTCTTGTTGATTCGAGTCAAAATATGCCTTGCTGTAAAACTCATAAACTCTTGGTTTACATTCCAAATTTGCATTCTAATCTAAAGATAAGACCAAATCATTTCTCCACATACTAGACTCCCAAAAATTTTATGCAATTTATTTGCTAAAATTATCCTACCTGACCATTTCTCCTCATTCTTTAGAAAAACAAACACCTCCAGTTTTTTTCAGCCACACTCGGAAATATTATTTTGAACCTCTGTATCATTCTGCTATCTTGTATTTAGACACCTTGTTTGTTAAAATATGCATGAAAACTATGCTTCCATATGGTCTAACTAGAAAAGCAGGGTCCTCATTAACTTTGTCCAGACACTAAATTTATAAGAGAAAAATCATCATTTTTCTTGTGGCCAAGTCACTCTGCTAGCTTGGTTTCAGGCAAAGATAATAAACATTCACTGTAAAGACCCAGAGAATGAATATTACAGGATTTGTAGTCCACATAGCCTTGGTTGCAGCTATTCAACTCTGTTGTTGCCATGAGAAAGCATCTGTAGAAATATATAAATGAAAGGGTATGTCCATACATCCATGAAACTTAACAAAATTAGTCTGTGGGCTGGATTTGACTTGTAGACCATAGTTTGCAGACCCATAGTTTAAGGCCTAGCTGGTTAACACTGGTTTTCATAACAGCATCTGGCTTTTGAAACATGTCTCATCCTAGAATTGTACATTATATGTGTGTTAGTGTAAGTCCATAATACTGAAGGGTCTTCTCTGCTCAATTTCATTTACTAAAAGCTGATTGATAAATGTAATCCACTAACATCTATTATTTATTTATTTATTTATTTATTTTTAATTTTATTTTGGTATCATTAATCTACAATTACATGAAGGACATTATGTTTACTAGGCTCCCCCCTTCACCAAGTCACCCCCACATCCCCGTTCACAGTCACTGTCCATCAACATAGTAGGATGCTGTAAAATCACTACTTGTCTTCTCTGTGTTGCACAGCCCTCCCCGTGCCCCCCCCCCACACTATACAGGCTAATTGTAATGCCCCCTTTCTTTTTTTCCCACCCTTATCCTACCCTTCCCACCCGTCCTCCCCAGTCCCTTTCCCTTTGGTAACTATTAGTCCATTCTTGGGTTCTGTGATTCTGCTGCTGTTTTGTTCCTTAACTTTTCTTTTGTTCTTATAACCACATATGAGTGAAATCATTTGGTACTTGTCTTTCTCCGCCTGGCTTATTTCACTGAGCTTAATACCCTCTAGCTCCATCCATGTTGTTGCGAATGGTAGGATTTGTTTTTTTCATATGGCTGAATAATATTCCATTCTGTATATGTACCACATCTTCTATATCCATTCATCTACTGATGGACATTTAGGTTGCTTCCATATCTTGGCTATTGTAAATAGTGCAGCAATAAACATAGGGGTGAATCTGTCTTTTTCAAACTGGAGTGCTGCATTCTTGGGGTAAATTCCTAGAAGTGGAATTCCAGGGTAAAATGGTATTTCTATTTTGAGCATTTTGAGGAACCTCCATACTACTTTCCACAATGGTTGAACTAATTTACATTCCCACCAGGAGTGTAGGAGGGTTCCCCTTTCTCCACAATCTCGCCAACATTTGTTTTTGTTATCTTTTGGATGGTAGCCGTCCTTACTGGTGTGAGATGATATCTCATTGTGGTTTTAATTTGCATTTCTCTGATGACAAGCGACGTGGAGCATCTTTTCATGTGTCTGTTAGCCATCTGGATTTCTTCTTTAGAGAACTGTCTATTCAGCTCCTCTGCCCATTTTTTAATTGGATTATTTGCTTTTTGTTTGTTGAGGTGTGTGAGCTCTTTATATATTTTGGATGTCAACCCTTTATCGGATCTGTCATTTTCGAATATATTCTCCCATACTGTAGGATACCTTTTTGTTCTACTGATGGTGTCTTTTGCTGTACAGAAGCTTTTCAGCTTGATATAGTCCCATTTGTTCATTTTTGCATTTGTATCCCTTGCCAGGGGAGATATGTTCAAGAAGAGGTCGCTCATGTTTATGTCTAAGAGATTTTTGCCTATGTTATTTTCTAAGAGTTTTATGGTTTCATGACTTACATTCAAGTCTTTTATCCATTTCGAATTTACTTTTGTGTATGGGGTTAGACAGTGATCCAATTTCATTCTTTTACATGTAGCTGTCCAGTTTTGCTAACACCATCTGTTGAAGAGACTGTCATTTCCCCATTGTATGTCCATTGCCCCTTTATCAAATATTAGTTGACCATATATGTTTGGATTAATGTTTGGAGTCTCTATTCTGTTCCATTGGTCTGTGACTGTGTTCTTGTGCCAGTACCAAATTGTCTTGATTACTGTGGCTTTGTAGTAGAGCTTGAAGTTGGGGAGTGAGATCCCCCCCACTTTATTCTTCCTTCTCAGGATTGCTTTAGCTATTCGGGGTCTTTGGTGTTTCCATATGAATTTTTGAACTTTTTGTTCCAGTTCATCGAAGAATGCTGTTGGTAGTTTGATAGGGATTGCATCGAATTTGTATATTGCTTTGGCCAGGATGGCCATTTTGATGATATTAATTCTTCCTAGCCAGGAACAATGGATGAGTTTACATTTGTTAGTGACCTCTTTAATTTTTCTTAAGAGTGTCTTATAGTTTTCACGGTATAGGTCTTTCACTTCCTTGGTTAGGTTTATTCCTGGGTATTTTATTCTTTTTGATGCTATTGTGAATGGAATTGTCTTCCTGATTTCTCTTTCTATTAGTTTATTGTTAGTGTATAGGAAAGCCACAGATTTCTGTGTGTTAATTTTGTATCCTGCAACTTTGCTGAATTCCGATATTAGCTCTAGTAGTTTCGGAGTGGAGTCTTTAGGGATTTTTATGTACAATATCATGTCATCTGCAAATAGTGACCGTTTAACTTCTTCGTCACCAATCTGGATTCTTTGTATTTCTTTGTTTTGTCTAATTGCCATGGCTAGGACCTCCAGTACTATGTTGAATAACAGTGGAGATAGTGGGCATCTTTGTCTTTTTCCCGATCACAGAGGAAAAGCTTTCAGCTTCTCGCTGTTCAGTATGATGTTGGTTGTGGGTTTGTCATATATGGCCTTTATTATGTTGAGGTACTTGCCCTCTATACCCATTTCTTGAGAGATTTTATCATGAATGGATGTTGCATTTTGTCAAATGCTTTTTCAGCATCTATGGAGATGATCATGTGGTTTTTGTCTTTCTTTTTGTTGATGTGGTGGATGATGTTGATGGAGTTTTGAATGTTTTTTATGTACCATCCTTGCATCCCTGGGATGAATCCTACTTGGTCGTGGTGTATGATTCTTTTGATATATTTTTGAATTCGGTTTGCTTATATTTTATTGAGTATTTTTGCATCTACGTTCATCAGGGATATTGTTCTGTAATTTTTTTTTTGATGGGGTCTTTGCCTGGTTTTGGTGTTAGGGTGATGTTGGCTTCATAGAAGGAGTTTGGGAGTATTCCCTCCTCTTCTATTTTTTGGAAAACTTTAAGGAGAATGGGTATTATGTCTTCTCTGTATGTCTGATGAAATGCTGAGGTAAATCCATCTGGCCCGGGGGTTTTGTTCTTTGGTAGGTTTTTGATTACCGCTTCAATTTCGTTGCTGGTAATTGGTCTGTTTAGATTTTGTATTTCTTTCTGGGTCAGTCTTGGAAGGTTGTATTTTTCTAGGAAGTTGTCCATTTTTCCTAGGTTTCCCAGCTTGTTAGCATATAGGTTTTCATAGTACTCTCTAATAATTCTTTGTATTTCTGTGGGGTCCGTCATGATTTTTCCTTTCTTCTTTCTGATTCTGTTGATTTGTGTTGACTCTCTTTTACTCTTAATTAGTCTGGCTAGAGGCTTATCTATTTTATTTTCCCGAAGAACCAGCTCTTGGTTTCATTGATTTTTGCTATTGTTTTATTCTTCTCAATTTTGTTTACTTCTTCTCTGATCTTTATTATGTCCCTCCTTCTGCTGACCTTAGGCCTCTTTTGTTCTTCTTTTTCCAATTTCGATAATTGTGACATTAGACCATTCATTTGGGATGTTCTTCCTTCTTTAAATATGCCTGGATTGCTATATACTTTCCTCTTAAGACAGCTTTTGCTGTATCCCACAGTAGTTGGGGCTTTGTGTTGTTGTTTTTGTTTGTTTCTACATATTGCTGTATCTCCATTTTGATTTGGTCATTGATCCATTGATTATTTAGGAGCGTGTTGTTAAGCTTCCATGTGTTTGTGAGCCTTTTTGCTTTCTTTTTACAATTCATTTATAGTTTTATACCTTTGTGGTCTGAAAGGTTAGTTGGTAGGATTTCAATCTTTTAGAATTTATTGAGGCTCTTTTTGTGGCCTAGTATGTGGTCTATTCTGGAGAATGTTCCATTTGCACTTGAGAAGAATATGTATCCTGTTGCTTTTGGATGTAGAGTTCTGTAGATATCTATTAGGTCCATCTGTTCTAGTGTGTTGTTCAGTGCCTCTGTGTTCTTACTTATTTTCTGTCTGGTGGATCTGTCCTTTGGAGTGAGTGGTGTGTTGAAGTCTCCCAAAATGAATGCATTGCATTCTATTTCCTCCTTTAATTGTGTTAGTATTTGTTTCACATATGTTGGTGTTCCTGTATTGGGTGCATATATATTTATAATGGTTATGTCCTTTTGTTGGACTAAGCCCTTTATCATTATGTAATATCCTTCCTTATCTTTTGTTACTTTCCTTGTTTTGAAGTCTATTTTGTCTGATACTAGAATTGCAACTCCTGCTTTTTTCTCTCTGTCGTTTCCATGAAATATCTTTTTTCCATCCCTTGACTTTACGTCTGTGCATATCTTTGGGTTTGAGGTGACTCTCTTGTAAGTAGCATATGGATGGGTCTTGCTTTTTTATCCATTCTATTACTCTGTGTGTTTTGATTGGTGCATTCAGTCTGTTTACATTTAGGATGATTATTGAAAGGTATGTATTTGTTGCCATTGCTGGCTTTAAGTTTGTGGTTACCAAAGGTTCGAGGTTAGCTTCTTTACTATCTTACTGTCTAACTTAACTTGGTGATTGAGCTATTATAAACACTGTCTGATGATTATTTATTTCTCTCCCTTCTTATTCCTCCTCCTTCCTTATTCATATGTTGGTTGTTTTGTTCTGTGCTCTTTTTAGGACTGTTCCCATATAGAGCAGTCCCTGTAAGATGCCCTGTTGAGGTGGTTTGTGGGAGACAAATTCCCTCAACTTTTGCTTGTCTGGGAATTGTTTAATCCCTCCTTTGTATTTAAGTGATAATTGTGCTGGATACAGTATTCTTGGTTCGAGGCCCTTCTGTTTCATTGCATTAAGTATGTCTTGCCATTCTCTTCTGGCCTGTATGGTTTCTGTTGAGAAGTCTTATGATAGCCTGATGGGTTTTCCTTTGTAGGTGACCTTTTTTTCCTCTCTGGCTGCCTTTAATACTCTGTCCTTGTCCTTGATCTTTGCCATTTTAATTATTATATGTCTTGGTGTTTCCCTCCTTGGATCCCTTGTCATGGGAGTTCTGTGTACCTCTGTGGCCCGAGAGGCCATTTCCTCCCCTAGTCTGTGGAAGTTTTCAGCAATTACTTCTTCAAAGACACTTTCAATCCCTTTTTCTCTCTCTTCTTCTGTTACCCCTATAATGCGGATATTGTTCTGTTTCGATTGGTCACAGAGCTCTCTTAAAATTCTTTCATTCCTGGAGATCCTTTTATCTCTCTCTGCATCAGCTTCTCTGCATTCCTGTTCTCTGTTTTCTAGTCCATTAATGGTCTCTTGCATCTCGTCCATTCTGTTTTGAAGTCCTTCCAGAGCTTGTTTTATTTCTGTATTCTCCCTCCTTAGTTCTTGCATATTTGTCTGCAAGTCCATCAGCATGGTTATAACTTTTGTTTTGAATTATTTTTCTGGAATACTGGTTAAATCTTTCTCCCCAGGTTCCTTCTCAGGGGAAGATGTAGAATATGTCGAAGCTGTCTGGGTTAGTCTTGTCTGGATCAAATTTTTTTGCCTTTTCATGTTGATAGTTGCAGTGGAGTGCTATTGACGTGTCTATCAGCTGGGACAGTCAAGACTCTTTCCACTTGGCTCCTGACCTTTCTTTACTGGGACAACTGTGACCCCTAGTGGCTTGTATTGGGCAATTGCGTGTAGACTGGTTCTCTGTATCTTGCCCGGCCGGTATGGAGGAAGTTCCCTTGCCATGGGTGTGGCCAGCCTCAGGCCTCTGCTCTGCTATGGTGGGGCCCCGGAGAGGTAATGGACGGGTGGTTGTTTGGCTGTTTACCTCCTTGACTCGTCTTAGAGCTGTTGCCCAGGGGTTTAGTGTGCCTGGAGTTACCTGGAATTTCCAGCCGCTGGACTGTGACCGGGATGCTTCTGTCCAACTGTGGGGTCCCTGTCCCTTTAAGACTTTCAAAACGCTTTAGCTTTTCTTTGTCACAGGGATGCCAGCTTCAGGACCCACTCAAAGGTCTTACTGTCCTGTTTCCCTAGTTTCCAGCACCCCATGCATACACTGTGTCCGCGCTCTGGTGCAGATGGCTAGGGCTGGGTGTTTAGCAGTCCTGGGCTCCCTTTCCCTCCCCTCTCTGACTCCTCTCCTCCTGCCGGGAGCTGGGGGGAGGGTCGCTCAGGTCCTGCCGGGCTGCGGCTTGTATCTTACCCCTTTCACCAGGCGCTGGGTTCTCGCAGGTGTGGATGTAGTCTGGCTGTTGTCCTGTGTCTTCTAGTCTCTCTTTTAGGATTAGTTGTATTAATTGTATTTTCAAATATATATATGTTTTGGGGAGGAGATTCCCACTGTCCTACTCACGCTGCCATCTTGGCTCCACCTCCTCCACCAACATGTATTTAGTTTTCTATATTATTATTCAAGAACCATTAGCTAGTCCTCAAAGTTGTGTCATTCTTCTTAGGTATTTGGCAGATGAACAAGACTAAGTCAAGGATGACATATTACCAGAACATAGCCAAAAATTGAGTTTTTCTAGTTAGAATTATTTTATTTATTAGTAATTAATGAGTATATTTAATTCACTCCATTTACTAATTAATGAAATTGCTAAAGAACTGCCCTAAAGAACTTTGACACCTAGTAATTACTGTTTATTCATCTAACACCATAATTTGAATACCTCATTCTATAAAAGACATAATTATTCTAACAACTAATATTGGATTTACCAGGCACTTTTTAAGGCAACTTTCTGAAATTTATCTTAAACACCTAGTCAGAATTATTATAAAATTCACATTTCTGGGCTTCTGAAAGTCAACTTGATTCCAATCTTTAAAAAGACAAAATTTTATGTTTCCAACTGTGTTTGTTAGATGTTTCCAGGTTAAGAGTAACAGAAGACCTGACTAAAGTTGGCATAAACAGTAGCCGATTTGTCATCTCAGTTGAAACAGACCATAGATGGGGCAGATGTGCAGAACATGAGAGATTCCTTGTCTCCTCTCAGCCATTGTCGCTGTGTTGGTGATCATTTACTCATAATAGCAATGTGGGGTCTGCAATTCCCAGCTTACTATGGTGACAAAATGACCTATAGTGAAAAAGAAAAAGAAAGGGAAAGAGAGAGAAATAATAGTTATGGGACTCTTTAAATTACTGAAGATATCTTTCCTAGAGGTTCCCTAGCAAGCCAAACCTTACAACTCATTTGCCAGGTTGGTGTAATTAAAACTCAACTGATTATGTTGGAATACCATGAGTCATTTACACTAAGGCTTGCCAAACTACCACCCTGAGGTCAAGTCCAGCCTAGGACCTCTTTTACAGTGGCTGGATTTAGTGTGTATTTTATACTTGGAATAACTGAAAAATAAATTCAAAATAATAGATTTTCATTATTGTGGGATTAATATATAAATCAAGTATAGAAATCAAATGTATAATCATATATGACTTGATTATTTTTCCTGTAATTTCTGATAAGTGATCAAGAACAGAACAAACAAGACCAAAACAGTTTCTCTGACCTATTGCCCTTGCTATTGTTTCAATACCATGTAAGACATCGCACCCCAGGAGACTGGAGACTGCCGAGGGTTAAGTTTAGAGTTAGTTAATGGTTGTCTATTAAGCCCCCCACACAGAATTCTATTGTTGTTAACATGTATTTGCTCAATAAATACGAAGGGTGCCCTCTCAGCACCACTCTTGGGCTGCTAAGCCTCGAGTCCTCTGGCTGGTCCTTTCAGATCTTCAATATCTCATCATGTCTCCTCCCTTATCCACAGGTCAGAAGCAGGGTAGGACTGACAAGTGGCACCTGAACAGGGACCCTTGAAACTCAGAGCAGGGAAGCTTCCAAGATCGTCGATCTGGTAAGACTCCCAGGAAAGGGTACATAGTTACAGGGTTGAGACGTTAGGGACACTATAATGGGCCAACATGAAACTAAAGCAGATAAACCAGAGGATTACTTAAAATTACTCCGTGCCCTCCTGAAAACCTCAGGAGTGAAAACTTCTAAAAAGGAGTTTGCTCAACTTCACAAAGATATAAAAATCATTGTTACTGGTTGCCGTCACAAGGAACCCTCAGACAAGCTGATTGGAGTAATGTATTAAGAGATTTCAAAAAGACTCACAGACAGGGAAACATTATCCCTGTACCTGTTTGGGTGGATCAATGGCCCCTCAATAAAGAAAAACTGGCAGCCTTACACATATTAGTTCAAGAACAGCTTCAGCTAGATAGATTGGAATTTTCCACAAGCCTGTGGAATTCCCCTGTATTCTTTATAAAACAGTCTGAAAAATGGATACTCTTACATGACTTAAGACAAATTAATGCAGTCCTTAAACCTATGGGTCCTTTACAAGAAGGTCTCCCTTCTCCAGCTATGATTACTAAAGACTGGGACATGGTTATCATTGATCTTAACGACTGTTTTTTTTTTTACAATTCCTTCAGCTATGGCAGATAGGGTAAAGTTTGCTTGTACTGTAAAGCTTAAATTTACAAGCTCCTTCAGAAGGATTCCAATAGAAAGTACTTCCTCAAGGAACGTTAAACAGCCTTACAATTTGTCAAAATTATGTGCACAGGGCTCTCTTGTCCCCTCCTGGCATGAGCCAGGAGCTGTGTCTGTCCTTTCACTGTGTCTCTAAATAAAAGCCTCCCTTAGCTCTCCTACCTTGACTGTTTGTTAAGTTCATTTATCAGCTCTGCAAACAAGAACCTTGGCATCATCTTTGGGGACTCGTCCAGGATAACTTCACAGGTGAGTTTCAGCACCCAAGCCTACCTTTTCTCTCACTGTCCTTATAGATGGAAGCTGTCTATGGCACACAACATCGGGCACCCATAAGCCACTTAAATGGGACTAGCCCAGCTGCCTATCTCAAAGACTCAAGCAATAGGTTCCCCTGCAGTCTCCCTCAGTGGATCCCCCACTCCCTTGGGAGCTAAGAAAGTCAGCTGAGTGGAGGCCAGGATTCCCTTTCAGAGGCATCTCCTTGGATGCAGGGGACTGAGGAAAGCCGTGGGCAACTGCGAGAGTCTAGGCTGAGGCTACACTTCAGAGGCTTCTCAAAGGCCTGCGTGTCCAGAATCAGTCCCCGACTGCCTGACTGGGTATCCATGAGGAGTGTCTCTCTCTGTCTCTCTGACTTCCAGCCTGCTTCTTCAGACCGCCCTGGACTCTGAGTGAGGCAGGGGATGTTCCTCTCTTCTAACTTCATCAGTTTCATGGAACCTGATGCCCACCACTGCAAGGTAAGAGACTACACTTATTCCTGACTAAATGCTGTACTCTTTATCTCATAAAATGTGTCTGAGTACCCGTTAGCCACTTAAAAGAGAATTAACATCAACTACCAGTCTTAAGTCTCTGATTAGAAAGGCTTGGCCCCTGAGAGAAGTCTACAGTATAATAAGATTATGCAGCTAAATATATTTTGATGCAAAGAAGGGAAATGATCAAGTATCCCATAGAATACAATATAGAACTCATTTTCTAAATTATTTTGGTGGAAATCTATTATTGGGTTCATTATTATCTTCAAAAATTGGGAGTTTTTTAAACCAGACTCCCTGAAATGGAAGAAATTTATCTTCTGCAATACAGCCTGATTTTAAATAACTGGTGGTAAAATTGTACTTGCATTCCATTTCCAGCCCCCTAGACAAACACAGTCACTATCAGTACAGAGGCTTTACTGGCCCTTTTAGTCTGGGGCCATCTAAAACTTAACCCAGTTATGTAAACTACTCACCCTTAGAGTGTATTCTTGAAAATTGAGATATTTTCAATCAAGTAAGCTAAAAAGAGAGAAGGCAATTGAATATTAGTATCAAATCTTTGTATCAGTTTATCTGTCTGTGTATATGTTCTTTTATGAAAAGTGTTGCTAACTGTAGTCATTACGTCCCAATCTGTATGTTTGTGTGTCTAAGTGTATAAATGAAAAATATTTTTCTACCTCTAGATGGTATTAATAAAAATTGATTTAAAGACAAGTGCTTGTGAAAATTGGGCATTCTAAAACTTTCAGAAAATTCTAATAGAAGATATTAAGCATTAATGCTAATTTTTAAGTTGAACTAAAACGGACATGTCCTTATGGTTATCAGCTGCCTAAGTTTACCTAAAGTCATTAAAGTTGATGTTATCTGTTAAATCTTTCAAGAAAAAATGCTTAAAGAGAGGCTTGACTTTGTCCATTGTTTGATAAAAGTTTTGTGAGCATAGTTATTAGGAATGAGTAAACTAAATAAGTGTAGCAAGTAAACATCTTAATAACAGTGTGTTAATGTATTACAGTGTATATACCTATAAACAGGCTGAGAATCTTTGTGGTAACCTAAAATCTTCATGTTTTGCTAAGTTAGACATATTTTGTGCTTAGAGATTATGCTGTAAAGCACATGGTTCCAGGAATTATAAAGTATGTTCATAAATCTGTTAATCTAAAGAATGCTAGTGCAATGGTTTACTAATGGTTTTAAGGTCTAATTAAGGCTACTTAAAGTAATAAAGAAAACATCTCTACTTGCTAAAAAAGATGTGTGTTTTAATAACAGAAGGTATAAGGAATGGTAATTCATTTTGTTGAGGGTAAAAGAAGGTAACTGTTCTAAAGTACAGCTATTTATTTAAAGAGGGAGAACACTGAATGTAAAAAGAAGGTTGTAGAAAGTTTATAGAAGAATTATTGATATGGTCATGCTATGTGAAATTAAAGCAAATAAGTCTTGATATCAAGTACACAGCAAAATTAGAATTTTGTTCTCAGTTAAAAGGACAATGTTTTCTTAAACTGTTAGTCTGCTTTTAATGTTGAAAGATTGCAGAGGGTTTTCTAATTGTTTTATCAAAACAGTTTATCATGCTTAAAGTCTCAATGAGTTGTCTAAGTATTTAAGAAAATGAGATCTTAATATTAAAAGGACTAAAAGCTAAACTTTGCTAACAACTGCATTATCTTCTGTATTTGCCTTTAAAATCTTTTATTGTTATTCTGGTTAAATAGATAAGTATTGTTTCATAGTGACTTATGATTCTATTTAGTCTATTTAGGCAAGTGCCTTAAAAATTTTCTGACAGCTTCCCAAAATCAAATTCAAAAAGGTGCTTTTTACTTCTAGTTCACTCTGATATTTTCCAGATGGCCCCTGGAACATGTCACAGGAATTTTTTCTTCTCACTGGGGAAAATATTTGGCTAATTTGGCTTATTTATCTGATATATATTTACCTGGAAAGCACTGTCAAAGGGAATGATGCCAAGCTTTGTTACTGAATGTTTTATGTTACAGAAATATCCAAATTTTCTTATGTCACCTGTCTTATAGTAAGCTCTCATCAGATCTTTAACCATTGTCATTTGTAAGTCTTTTGTCATTTAGAGTCACTGTTTTATTACTCCTAAACTAGTAAAGAACTGGATTTCAGCAGAACAAGTATTGGTTACATAAGATTAAGTATACTAGGGAAATGATTCTGTGGCTTTTTGTTTCAAATGTTGCTGATAAAGTGTTTTAAGCTTTTTCTCTTAAGCTGACTGACAATTTAGTAAATGACAATACTTTATAAGCAGAATTGAAACATTTATCTTTCTCTCTACCTGACCCCTCCAGAATTTAAAAGCTTTCAGTATTTTTATATTTTATGGCAGTATGTTTATTTGTATAAGCTCAGTAAAAATCTGCTTTCCTTATAACAGAACCAATTAAAAACACTGGTTATCTTACCAAGGCTTTGACTGGAATATCATACCTGAGAGACACATGCATAAACTCAGATATGAACAGCTTTAAGGAACTAAGGGCGACTTTATAGAGCTAACAAAGCCCTTTGGAAGAACGGGCCTGGTATCTTGCTTTACAAGGTTCCCAGCTGCCTTACCAGGGGAGTAAGGAAGGCCACTTCCTGGCAGGTGCAGGAACCTCAGAATGTCTCAGGGACCTCAAAAAGATAGGAATTCACCCAAATATACAGGTACTGCAGGCAAAATCTGATGGCAAATCTGGCTTGGTTTTCTAGCCTCAAGAGGCCTTTAAAAGTCCAATCTGAAATTCCTTATAAAAAGTTCCAGCGAAGCACATTTAAAAGATCTTATATAATCAGTTGCTCTTCTTGCTGCACTTACGCAAATAGTCAAGCCATGTGTTAATTATTTTCTTAATCTAGTTACTTCTAATAAAAATGAGGGTAATTTTAGAGAAAAGTATTGTTTTAATAATACAGCCTTATCCATACTAAATCCTAATACTAGTCATTGGGACATAGACTAGATCCAGAATTCTAGTTTCCCCAAAATATCTAGCTACAATTCTCCAGATGTTTTAGTTTTCTCCCATCATTTCAATTAAAATTTTACTGTTTCTAGTCCTCAAATTCAGCCATGCATTCTTAATCTTGTCAAGTTGCTCCATAAAGGAAAATCCAACTCCAGATGTTGCTACTTAACCTAATAACACGATTTGTTCTATCTTGCCTAGAAGTCATAACACTGCAAATAGTAATAGAAATAGAACCCGGAATAGAAGCACCAATCTTACGAAGCCCTCTCAACTGACCCGTGATGGAGACCTAACTGCACCCTTTATGTCCTGCCTCTCAGCATGAAGCAGCCAGAATGGTCTTTGACCCTTTTCCCTAGGAGCAGCTAGGGTTTCTATCTGCAGAGGGAATGAGACAGGGACCTTGAGCTTAGACAGAATAGGGTGAGGGCCTCCGGAAAAAGCAAGGCAGCATATTTGCAGTCAGAGCAATGTAACTATATGCAAGGAAACCCCCTACCAAAACTCTGTGTTAAATATTAAGCTCTAGAGTCATTCTTCAGTGACATCAGTTAAAGCTCAACAGGCCAGGAGCAACTTGGCCTGGAATGTTTGAGTGTTCCTCAAATAAAAAAGGGTATCTCAGCATAACCCGTGACTTCACTGTAAACAGCCCTAGAAAACAGACAACAACCCAGCCCACCTTAGGGGCAGGGCAGGTGGTACAAGTCCACATCCTAAGCCCTCTCTTCACATTATCAAAGTATATGTGGCATGGAATGCATGCTTCCTGTTCTAATAGATTATCCCAGAAATTGTCATGAAAGATTTCTCCGAGCTCTGCCGTCTGATTGTGAAGACAACTTGAAGCTTTTAGATCCCACCTCTGTTGCAGTTGCAGCTGCATTCATCCTGCCAGTTCCTGGACTTGTTGGTGGAATGCAAAAAGAGATATCTAAGCTGGCCTGTGTATACAATAAGACAACGAATTTGACTGCTTCTGTATTACCTGAACTCAATCAAGAGCTAGGAGAAGTGCGAGTTGTAGTGCTTCAGAATCGTGCTACTATAGACTTTCTGCTGTTAAAAGAACATATGGGATATGAACAGTTTCCAGGAATGTGTTGTTTTAATTTGTCTGATTTTTCTGAAACTATTCAAAATCAATTCGACAATATTCATCATATTATTAAAAAGTTTTCACAAATGCCTGGGTTACCTAACTGGTTTTCTTGGTTTCATTGGATATGGCAGGTAATTGTAGGTCTGCTTTTGTTATTTTTCTGTATTCCTGTTCTGTTAATGTGTGTACATAATTTAATTAGTAGTTTGTTAAAACTTATACATGCTAACGTTACTCTAGAAGTTGTGTCAAAGAAATAATCAATCTTCTCATATTTTCTTCCTTTGCTACTTCTATAACTTTTCTTTTTCCTTCCTAAATACAGCCCTTTACTAGAATTCATGCCTCACACTTAAAATTACTGTGTATTATAATCCTTCCAGCTAGTAAAGATACCTCGATACATGTGCTGGATGTAGAAGCCATGGGGCATAAATCTGCAAAGAAGTAAGAAGCTAATCTTTTCAAAGAATATTGCTTCTTTCTCACTAACTTCACATCTCCCTGTATGGCCCCGGAAGACAGCTGGTTAGCCAGAGATGGGTAAGATTCCTCAAGGGAGGAACAACCTAAGACAGACACAGTCACAGGGAGCCATCAGGTGAGAAACTGGGGGCCAACAGAGGTGAGGCTCAGAACCTCATCCCCCCAGTTTTAAGAGAAATCTTCTGCACCTATGGCTGTTTTGTTGCTCTTGCCTAGCTCGGATCAATACCTAGTCTATAGGCATCTGACCGCCACACTTGCCTTCCTACTGCACTAAACTCTACTTTCCATTTTTATTTTACATCATGAGATTTAAAAAATATTATCTTTTATGAAAAGGTAAAGTGTGTTAAAAAGCTATCGATTAGAAACTGTAATCTTTACTAGGTCTACCTACTACTTAAATATTTTATTAAAAAATAAGGGGAAAATGTGGGATTAATATAGAAATCAAGTATAGAAATCAAATGTATAATCATATATGACTTGATTATTTTTCCTGTAATTCCTTATAAGTGATCAAGAACAGGACAAACAAGACCAAAACAGTTTCTGTGACCTATTGCCCTTGCTATTGTTTCAATACTATGTAAGATGTCACACCCCAGGAGACTGGAGACTGCCGAGTATTAAGTTTAGAGTTAGTTAATGCTTGTCTATTAAGTTCCCCACACAGAATTCTATTGTTGTTAACATGTATTTGCTCAATAAATATGAAGGATGCCCTCTCAGCACCACTCTCGCGCTGTTAAGCCTCGAGTTCCCTGGCTGGTCCTTTCAGGTCTTCAGTATCTCATCTTGTCTCCTCCCTACTGCGGGTCAGAGGCAGGGAAGGACCGACATATTATATGTTAACATTATACTAAGTCTAAATTTAAAGTCCATAAATAAGTTTTCTTAGAACATTATCATAATCCTCATTTGCACATTGTCTCTGGCTATTTTTACGCTACTGCAGCAGTTGGTCACATAAGACAAAGTGGTCCACACAGACCAAAATGTTTACAATCTGACCCCTTACAAAAAATGTTGGCTCCTGGTTTAGACTGATCAATAATCCCTCATGAGAATATTATTGATCTTCATTTGCAGCCAACCTAGCAGTATTTTTTGGCCAGGATAAATTTAAAACGTTTGTGTCCTTCCTTTAAATTGCCTTCTATATTTGGAAGTCTGAGTCTCTCATAAGTATATTTTCTTCTCTGCTGTTGAAATTTGAGATCATTCCTGTCAGTAATTAAAAGAGTAACAAAATAGAAACTGAGGATTCTCATTTTATTTTGCCATTTTTGAGGACCTATACCACCTACTGGTGTTTTAATAAATATTGAACAACAAGTTCTCTAAGAAAAAAATGCCGTATTTTTAGCTTGCTAATTTCAGTGGTGTTGAACCCTTCCACCAAGGCCAGCTTTCAGGCTACCAGCGTGACATTGTTGAATGTAGTGTTGTGGGGGGTGAGTGCTCCTTGCTCTTGTGAACTGTTCAAACTGGTTCAAACACAAACACCACTGATATCACCCCCCTCTAATGGGACTCTCTTTACTGATGCTTCTTGCATTAGCCACAACATAAAAGAAAAATTGTAACCCTTATTATCGAAAAGAACTTTATCTAGGACTGTGCTATTTTAATATGTCTGTGGTACTGTTTTATAATGAATTTTGTTGCTATTTTCTCTTCTTTTATTTATTTTTGTTTTGTTATCCAACTTAATTAGTTCATCTACAGAGTCTGCTTTCACACTGAATGAGAGAAAACAAGCTGACCTTGTTAAGTGCATACCCAGGGAAATCCTCTATTCCAGATGTTCACCTTGTATTCCTTTTCCTCCTCTAAACAACCTATGAGGTAAATACTATTATCTCTGATTTAAATCTGAAGAAACCTAAACTTATAGATTAATAATTGCCCAAGTTTATGCTTAGAATAAACTGCAGCACTGAACTTCTGCATAGACCGACCTGACTCACAGTCTGAAGTGGAAAAGACAACAGAATTCACCTTGCAGAAGGCATTGCTGGGCGTTGGATATTGGCAGAAATGATAGGTAGGACAAGATCAGTATTAAATTTTATAGAGGTAAAATACTTATTTGGGCAAAAAAAAAAAAGGATGTAAATCTACTAAGGCAAGATATGCATTACCAATTCTATAAGAAAAGTTCTGTTATTGGTGACCCTTGGCAATGTCATATAAAACATTCAACTTCGCATAAACTACTAATACTAGACCACTTGTTAAAATAGGAAATTGAATACATAGGGGATGGAGGACAAAGTAATAATAGTGTGGCAAAGAAGCTGTAGCTGTCTACTCCCTCACCCCCATCTTGCTCCCAATCTCCCACCTCAGAGACTTAAGGGAACAAAGGGGAAAAGTTGGGGTTATCAGAATTTGTAAGTTTAGAGGAGCAGCCTTGCTGAGCAGGGCCTCACACTTCTTAGGAGGGGACATATTCCACTGCTGTTGCTTGGAGATGGTGTTAAAAGGCTGATTTGGGGCATGGGGGAAAAAGACAAAACGGGAATCAATTACTGCTCCAAGGCAAACAGTTGCTCGTAGAGGAACATGGGCAAGAGCAAGCAAACAAGAAGGATGTCCCCTTCTCTTGTTGATCCCTGTCACAGCATCAGAATGAACTTGTTTTAGAGAGACGTGGCTAAATTCCATTATCATTGTTAAATCAATCTTACCTAATTCTTTATCTGCCTTGATTTCTTACATCATGGATATCTGTGATTATAGGAGTACTCAGTTTATTTTTCCTTTTCTTCTCTAGTAGCATTCTGACTGTCCTTTGGGGATCCACCTTTTCATATGGTCTGAAAAGGGTTGACCCAATCATCACTGTCATGGTCAGAGTATATCTCAGGACTGTCCAAAAAAGGAAATTTCCCCATTAACCATAGTGGTTTATTTTGTCATGTCCTCATGATCTAATGTAGTTTAATGAGAAACTTAACCAGAAATGTTGTTGAAAATACTGGGTGAAACAAATGTTCTTCTTCTGCAAAAGTAGCTAAGCACTTAGTAGGCAGTAAGCTCACTGCTTCTGGAGGCTAATTTGCCTAGGAGCAATACTGGGTACATATATCTTTGTGAGAGACTACAGGAAATGCATTCAATATAAATGAATACAAAACAAATAATGGGAAATTTCTTACAACCTACATTCATTTGAGACTAAACTGGCCATAAATTTAGATTCTTAATAATAATAGTATTAATAATAAATAACACTCATAAAGCAAATGCTTTGTGCTAGGTACTCTTCCGTGTAATTCATAAGACTAATGCATATAATGTTCACAAGGACTATACCGGTTAGATACAATTATTATGCAATTTTGCATATAAAGAAACTGAGGAAAAGAGTAGTGATATTCTTACCTAAAGTCTCATAGCTAATAAATAATTTAACTCAAGAGTATTTGTTTTTATCCATGCCATTATGTAGACTGATGTGCTTCAGTTATAAGAAGTAATGCTCTTTCCATTTTAGTTTATGGCCATTTGAGTTTTTGTTTTATTTGTCTTGTGATGGCCTGCAACTAAAATGCCCTAATAATAGCCTCTCAGCAAAAGCAATCTTTCTTTTCTCTGAAATCAACATTTGATATGTATTCACTTATTTTATGTCACTCATTTGATTTCTTGAAATTTATGTGTGTACAAATATTCTTCTTGCTACTGAAATTTGCAGATATTTCAGGATATATTCTCAAACAGGTTACTTTTACCTACATTACTGCCTATACTACATCATAGCAAGAATTACTAATCAATGATACATTCAGGATTAAAGTCAAATCTCAGGAAAGCCTCATAGTTTATATACTCAAGGATACAAAATTATATTGATATGGTCCCAAGCACTTATTTCTGAAGAAAATGTACATATTATCTTTATGAAAAGTTCTAGGAGAATTTGATAAATCAAGATATTTCATTTCTATCATTTGAGAAAATGGTTTCTTATATTTTGCTATTCCCAGCACATCATTTGTTTCCTCAGACCAAGATAAGAAAGGTTGCAGCATATGCTTATTTTGTTTTTGAGCATAACAGTTAATGGCTTTTTCTGCTCTCAGGATTTTTTAAGCCATTAATTTTATCTTAGCCCTTTTTGTATTCCACACTTTCCTGCATACTAATTAAGTATGTAAATTTCTCTTACAGCTGCATCTTCTTACTAGCTCAAATCAGTTCATTCCTCCTCTATCACACTTACTCAGGCTCAGTGCCCTCTTGTATTACCTCAGTGACAAGTTGACATAATAGAATGCTCTACTTGTATCATTCATTTCTGTTGCTAAAATAATGATATAATTGATTTAGATCCTCATTTTAGCCTCATTTAATCATGGGCATATAGGCTCTAAAAGAGTTCAGAGGTCTTTATTGTCCAGCTTCCGTTGCACACAAGGATTCCATTAAGAGAGCAAATTCACAAGTATTCAGGTAAAATATATCAGGTGTAAACTTAATTTGTTTTCTTATTTCTCAATTTTTAATTGTATGTCAACTGTAAAAAGTTGATTAGGATTAGTCAGTACTTTTATAACACAGCTGCCTCTATGAAAAGATGAAATTTGATTACAACAGATGACAAGAAGCTGTTAGAATAAAGTGACTCTATACTGTTCTCACTTTCCATATAGCAATCCTATATTCCATTATGTAACTCATGTCCTTTGTCTTATCTCCATTGTCCAGATTTTATAAAGCAGCAACCAGAAACTGTCCTTTTTTCCCCAGTTTTTCCTAGGGAATCTTGGGTCTTCAGTCAGGATATACTTTGAAGTTCCCAGTATAGATGGAAGGCTGAACAAACAGCTCTACCTCTCTACCAAGATCCCACTAAAAATGGAAGTAAAGACAATTAAGAATTGAATGGAAGGGAAACATCAATAAAGCAAGAGTTCAATAAATTTCTCATGGGCAGAAAGAAGAATAATGGTAACCAATATAGTAGACCTGAGAAGTGCTTAGTCTAGAGTATGTGAAAAACAAGATATGACCAAGAATGAGCAAGTTAGTGTAGTAAAAAAACTCAAAGTTGTCTCTGTGCTCAGAATAGACACTAATCTGAGTACGAATGAAACTTGTGATTGCAAATATTAGGATTAATTTAATGGTTATATATAAAAGATATGAAAGAAATTATATACATACCTGGCCTCTAAACTTTCTGTATGATTGTGTAGTAAGAACAGGTACAAAGTCAAATAATTTCTGACATTTGGTATCCCTCATCTTTAGTGAAGCTCACTAAGTAAAAAGCCCTGTGCTGGGGAGGCAGAGCAAAGATGGCGGCGTGAGTAGGACAGTGGGAATCTCCTCCCAAAAACATATATATTTTTGACAATACAACAAATACAACTAATCCTAAAAGAGAGACCAGAAGATACAGGACAACAGCCAGACCACATCCACAACCCGCAAGAACCCAGCGCCTCACGAAGGAGTAAGATACAAGCCCCCGCCCAGCTGGACCCGAGCGCCCCTCACCCCAGCTACCGGCGGGAGGAGACGAGTCAGAGAGGGGAGGGAGAGGGAGCCCAGGACTGCTAAATAGCCAGCCCTAGCCATCCGTACCCAGGTGTGGGGTGCTGGATACTAGGGGAAGAGGACAGTAAGACCTGTGAGCGGGTCCCCGCTGTCAGTGCCCCTGGGACAAAGAAAAGCAAGTGCTCTTTGAAAGTTTTAAAGGGACAGGGACCGCACAGTGGGACGGAAGTGCCCCGGGACACAGCCCAGCAACTGAGAATTCAGGGGAACTCCGGGCACCCTAACCCCCTGGGCAGCAGCTCTGAGACCCCTCACGGCGATAAACAGCCCCCTGTCTGTTCCCACTCTGGCATCCTACCATAGCAGAGCAACAGCCTGAGGCTGGCCACGCCCACAGCAAGTGAGCTTCCTCCATAGTGGCTGGGCAAGAAACAGACCCTGTCTACGTGCAATTGCCCAACACCAGCCGCTAGGGGTCACCGTTGTCCAGTAAAGAAAGACCAGGAGCAAGTGGAAAAGGTCTTGGCTCTCCCAGCTGACAGACGAGTCAATAGCATACCACAGCATCTATCAACATGAAAAGGCAAAAAAATTTGAACAAGACCAGGCTAACCCAGACACCTTCGACATCCTCCCCTGAGAAGGAATCTGGGGAGGTAGATTTAACCAATCTTCCTGAAAAAGAATTCAAAACAAAAGTCATAACCATGCTGATAGACTTGCAGAGAAATACTCAAGAACTAAGGAGGGAGAATACAGAAATAAAACAATCTCTGGAAGGACTTCAAAGCAGAATGGACGAGATGCAAGAGACCATTAATGGACTAGAAAACAGAGAACAGGAATGCAGAGAAGCTGATGCAGAGAGAGATAAAAGGATCTCCAGGAATGAAAGAATATTAAGAGAACTGTGTTACCAAACCAAAAGGAACAATAATCACATCATAGGAGTACCAGAAAAAGAAGAGAGAGAAAAAGGGATAGAAAGTGTCTTTTAACAAATAATTGCTGAAAACTTCCCCAAACTGGGGGAGGAAATGGCCTCTCAGATCACAGAAACACACAGAACTCCCATGACAAGGGACGCAAGGAGGGCAACACCAAGACACATAATAATTAAAATGGCAAAGATCAAAGACAAGGACAGAGTAGTGAAGGCAGCCAGAGAGAAAAATAGGTCACCTACAAAGGAAAACCAATCAGGCTATCATCAGACTTCTCAACAGAAAACTTAAAGGCCAGAAGAGAATGGCGTGATATATTTAATGCAATGAAACAGAAGGGCCTTGAACCAGAATACTATATCCAGCACGATTATCATTTAAATATGAAGGAGGGATTAAACAATTTCCAGACAAGGAAAGTTGAGGGAATTTGCCTCCAACAAACCACCTCTACAGGGCATTTTACAGGGACTGCTCTAGATGGGAGAACTCCTAAAAAGAGCACAGAACAAAACACCCAACATATGAAGAGTGGAGGAGGTGGAATAAGAAGGGAGAGAGATAAAGAATCATCAGACAGTGTTTATAATAGCTCAATAAGCGAGTTAAAATAGACAGTAAGATAGTAAAGAAGCTAACCTTGAACATTTGGTAACCACAAACTTAAAGCCTGCAATGGCAATAAGTACATATCTTCCAATAATCACCCTAAATGTAAATGGACTTATTGCACCAATCAAAAGACACAGAGTAATAGAATGGATAAAAAAGCAAGAACCATCTATATGCTGCTTAAAAGAGACTCACATCAAACCTGAAGACATGCACAGATTAAAAGTCAAGGGTTGGAGAAAGATATTTCATGCAAAAAACACAGAGAAAAAAGCAGGTGTTGAAATTCTAGTATCAGACAAAGTAGACATCAAAATAAAGAAAGGAATAAGAGTTAAAGAAGGACATTACATAATGATAAAGGGCTTAGTCCAACAAGAGGATATAACCATTATAAACTTATATGCACCCAATACAGGAGCACAAATATATGTGAAACAAATACTAACAGAATTAAAGGAGGAAATAGAATGCAATGCATTCATTTTGGGAGACTTTAACACACCACTCACCCCAAAGGACAGATCCACAAGACAGAAAATAAGTAAGGACAAAGAGGCACTGAACAACGCACTAGAACAGATGGACCTAATAGACATCTATAGAACTCTACATCCAAAAGCAACAGGATACACATTCTTCTCAAGTGCAAATGGAACATTCTCCAGAATAGACCACATACTAGGCCATGGAAAGAACCTCAGTAAATTCCAAAAGATTGAAATCCTATGAGCCAACTTTTCAGACCACAAAGGTATAAAACTAGAAATAAATTGTACAAAGAAAGCAAAAAGGCTCACAAACACATGGAGGCTTAACAACATGCTCCTAAATAATTAATGGATCAATGACCAAATTAAAATGGAGATCCAGCAATATATGGAAACAAATGACAATAACACAAAGCCCCAACTTCTGTGGGAAGCAGCAAAAGTAGTCTTAAGAGGAAAGTATATAGCAATCCAGGCATATTTAAAGAAGGAAGAAAAATCCCAAATGAATAGTCTAATGTCATAATTATCGAAATTGGAAAAAGAAGAACAAATGAGGCCTAAGGTCAGCGGAAGGAGGGACATAATAAAGATCAGAGAAGAAATACATAAAATTGAGAAGAATTAAACAATAGAAAAAATCAATGAAACCAAGAGATGGTTCTTCAAGAAAATAAACAACAAAATAGATAAGCCTCTAGCTAGACTTATTAAGAGAAAAAGAGAGTCAACAGACATCAACAGAATTAGAAATGAGAAAGGAAAAATCATGACGGACCCTGTAGAAATACAAAGAATTATTAGAGAATACTATGAAAACCTATATGCTAACAAGCTGGAAAACCTAGGAGAAATGGACAACTTCTTAGAAAAATACAACCTTGCAAGACTGACCCAAAAAGAAACAGAAAATCTAAACAGAACAATTACCAGCAACGAAATTGAATCAGTAATCAAAAAACTACACAAGAACAAAACACCTGGGCCAGATGGATATACCTCGGAATATTATCAGACATACAGAGAAAACATAACACCCATTCTCCTTAAAGTTTTCCAAAAAACAGAAGAGGAGGGAATACTCCCAAACTCATTCTATGAAGCCAACATCACCCTAATACCAAAACCAGGCAAAGACACCACCAAAAAAGAAAACTACAGAACAATAACCCTGATGAATGTAGGTGCAAAAATACTCAACAAAATATTAGCAAACCGAATTCAAAAATACATCAAGAGGATCATACACCATGACCAAGTGGGACTCATCCCAGGGATGCAAGGATGGTACAACATTAGAAAATCCATCAACATCATCCACCACATCAACAAAAAGAAAGACAAACACCACATGATCACCTCCATAGATGCTGAAAAAGCAATTGACAAAGTTCAACATCCATTCATGAAAAAAACTCTCAAGAAATGGGTATAGAGGGCAAGTACCTCAACATAATAAATGCCACATATGATAAACCCACAGCCAACACCATACTGAACAGCGAGAAGCTGAAAGCTTTTCCTCTGAGATTGGGAACAAGACAGGGATGCCCACTCTCCCCTCTGTTATTCAACATAGTACTAGAGGTCCTAGCCATGGCAATTAGACAAAATAAAGAAATACAAGGAACCCAGATTGGTAAAGAAGAAGTTAAATTGTCACTATTTGCAGAAGACATGATATTGTACATAAAAATCCCTAAAGACTCCACTCCAAAATTACTAGAACTAATATCAGAATTCAGCAAAGTTGCAGGATACAAAATTAACACACAGAAATCTGTGGCTTCCTATACACTAACAATGAATGAATAGAAAGAGAAATCAGGAAAAAAATTGCATTCACAATAGCATCAAAAAGAATAAAATACCTAGGAATAAACCTAACCAAGGAAGTGAAAGACCTATACCATGAAAACTACAAGACACTCTTAAGAGAAATTAAAGAGGTCACTAACAAATGGAAACTCATCCCATGCTCCTGGCTAGGAAGAATTAATATCATCAAAATGGCCATCCTGCCCAAAACAATATACAAATTCGATGCAATTCCTATCAAATTACCAATAGCGTTCTTCAATGAACTGGAACAAATAGTTCAAAAATTCATATGGAAACACCAAAGACCCCGAATAGTAAAAGAAGGAAGAATAAAGGCGGGGGGGGGAATCTCACTCCCCAACTTCAAGCTCTACTACCAAACCACAGTACTCAAGACAATTTGGTACTGGCACAAGAACACAGCCACAGACCAATGGAACAGAATAGGGACTCCAAACATTAACCCAAACATATATGGTCAACTAATATTTGATAAAGGGACCATGGACATACAATGGGGAAATGACAGTCTCTTCAACAGATGGTGCTGGCAAAACTGGACAGCTACATGTAGGAGAATGAAACTGGACCATTGTCTAACCCCATATACAAAAGTAAATTCAAAATGGATGAAAGACCTGAAGGTAAGTCATGAAACCATGAAACTCTTAGAAAAAAACATAGGCAAAAATCCCTTAGACATAAACATGAGTGACCTCTTCTTGAAGGGCAAGGGATACAAACGCAAAAATGAACAAATGGGACTATATCAAGCTGAAAAGCTTCTGTACAGCAAAGGACACCATCAAGAGAACAAGAAGTTATCCTACAATATGGGAGAATATATTCGAAAATGACAGATCCGATAAAGGGTTGACATCCAAAATATATAAAGAGCTCACACACCTCAACAAGCAAAAAGCAAATAATCTAATTAAAAAATGGGCAGAGGAGCTGACTAGACAGTTGTCTAAAGAAGAAATTCAGATGGCCAACAGACACATGAAAAGATGCTCCACATTGCTTGTCATCAGAGAAATGCAAATTAAAACCACAATGAGATATCATCTCACACCAGTATGGATGGCTACCATCCAAAAGACAAACAACAACAAATGTTGGCAAGGTTGTGGAGAATGGGGAGCCCTCCTATGCTGCTGGTAGGAATGTAAATTAGTTTAACCATTGTGGAAAACAGTATGGAGGTTCCTCAAAATGCTCAAAATAGACTTACTATTTGACCCTGGAATGGACTAACATTTACCAAAGGGAAAGGAACTAGGGAGGATGGGTGGGAAGGGAGAGATAAGGGCGGGGAATAAGAAAGGGGGCATTATGAGTAGCATGTATAGTGGGGGGCTGATGGGGGGGCTGTGCAACACAGAAGACAAGTAGTGATTTTACAGCATCTTACTACGCTGATGGACAGTGACTGTGAAGGGGTATGTGGGGGGGACTTGGTGAAGGGGGGAGCCTAGTAAACATAATGTCTTTCATGTAATTGTAGATTAATGATACCAAAAAAAAAAATTAAAAGGAAGATATAGAACAACAGCAACAAAAAAAGCCCTATGCTGAACTCCGATTTCTTAGGCACCTTTTTTTAACCCCTACAAATGAAGAAAAAATGTGATAAAAAAACAGCAACAGCTATAAACTGAATGCACAGCAACATCTGAATATATATTCAACCCATAAAGCAAAAATTGGGTATTATGGAAAAAAGAAAAAAAAAGGAAAACATGTAATAAGTCCTCCAGAAATATAAAAAAATTGGCTGAAAAATATTTCATTAAGTGTTATGTAAATAATATAGATAATCCATTGAAAATCATGGGAGAAAAAAGAAGAATCAAGAAATACGAAATATCAATCCAGAGGGTCCAGTTAATATTAATATATGTCACATTATAAAACAGAAAATAGAAATAGAAAAATGAGAGAGAAAAATAGATAAATTTTAAAAAATTAAATAATGGGCAGTGGATCTGAATAAATACCTTTTCAAAGAAAATACACAGATGGCCAACAGACATATGAAAAGATGTTCAACACCACTAATCATCAGGAAAATGCAAATCAAAACCACAATGAGATGTCAACTCACACCACTCAGAATGACTAGTATCAAGAAGACAAGCAGTCACAAGTGTTGGTGAGGAGGTAGAGAAAGGGAACTTTTGTACGCTATGGTTGGGAATATAAACTGGTACAGCCACTATGGAAAACAGAATTGAAGTTCCTTAAAAAATTAAAAATAGAAATACCATACCACTCAGTAATTTCACTTCTGGTAATCTACCCAAAGAAAATAAATATCAGTAATCTGAAAAGATATACACATCTGTATTTTAATTGAAGCATTATTTGCAATAGCCAAGATATATGGAAGCAACCTAAGCTTCCATCAACACGTGAATGGATAAAGAAAATACGGTACATATATACACTGAAATATTACTCCATTTATGACAATATAGCTAGATCTAGAGGGTATTGTGTTGAGTGAAATAAGTCAGAGAAAGAAAAATACCATATGAATTCACTTATATGTGGAATCTAAAAATTAGAACAAATGAGGAAACAAACAAAAAGAGGCACTAGCATTTTATTCTGGTGGAAATGTTTTTGTCAAAAATGGGCTCCTGACTTCTGAAGAAAAATTGTCTCTCGGTTGTGTCAACATCATTAAGCACCAGATACAAAGTAGAAAATATAAATTAATCCAGGTATTTTATATGTAGCTTATACACTAACTCTTTGACCTTGCTTCTGATGAGTACATACTCCAAAGAATTTTCTCTTAGCTTTACATTTATTTGCAACTAATTTTTATACATTTATACCTTCAGACTATTGCAGGTCTTTTCAGCGAACAACTTTAACTGTTTCATGTACTAAATGGATGTGAGAAAATCTCTCAGTTTACTTCATAGGCAGCTGTAAAAATAATACTTGAGATTCGATGATTCTGATGTCAACTTCGAAGATAAGTTTAGTTTCACTCAAAAATGAAATGAAACAACTTAATACATTTTGCTTATAATTTCAAATGATTCATTTGCTTCAGGAAGTCCATGAATTTCCCAACTATGACTATTTTAATATCCTCTCTTTTAGAGATGAGGGTCGGTATACTTTCTTCTTAATGCCAGGTTGACTGTGATTCACTTATAACCAACAGAATGTGGCAGGAGTGGCAATTCATGGCTAGGCCATAAAAGTTGTACATCTCTCACCATGTTTGCTAGAACATCTCTCACCATGTTTGCTAGAACACTGGTGCTCAAGGCCCTGGGCTGCCAGGTAAAAAATCTGTCTAACCCAAGGCAGTCCTACTGTGAGAAAGTCAATCCATATGGAGAGGCTACGTGTAGTTGGTTCTGTGGTTTGACTCTCCTCATCTTTGAGCCCTCATAGCCCTGAAGCCAGATAGAAGAATAAACAAATCTTTGCTTGTTTAGTTTACTCCAGCCTGAAGGTATTGGGTCACCAGGCTTTGTGACTTTTCAACAGAGGAATCTTGGAGCAGAAGAGAAGCAAAATGCATCCTTTCTGCCTTTTCTAAATTTTTAACTAACAGAACCCACAAACAAATGAAATTTTTCTTTTACACAACCAAGTTTGGGGTGATTTATTATATAGAAATGCTATAAAGAACAATAACCCAAGTTAAAAACTTAAGATTATAGAGAACAGAAATCCAGAAACCCCAAATTTGACTGAACTCAGCTAGTCACATAAGGAATTGCTCATAGGAAGTTTTTTTTTTTTTTTTAATATTCTATTTCTGGAAATACAGTTTCATGAAAATGGGCTAAAATTATTCAATCCAGTCCATCAAGTTAGCATGTGCTAAGTGACAGCCCTCAAATGTGATCTTTTTAATGATAGACAGGATTTCAAAGGAAAAAGACATAATAATAATTAAAAGCAGTAAAGTTGGTTAATATTCAGTGGGCATATCCTCAAGATCTGGCATATTGCCAAGGTATTTCTTCTGTGCTGGTTAGAATACTTTATGCGCAGGCATGAAAACAAATGACCCATCAGTCTTTGTGGCTTCACATGAAAACACGTTTCATGACAGATATTTAGTTCATGGCTGGTGCTTTGCAAAGATGGGAAATTGTTCCACACAGTAACCCCATAACCAGCCTGAAAGGGCTCTTTCACCTTCTGGTGGCTCCATCATTTGGGACACATATCTCTAAATTTTGATGAGAATTGTGAAGGAAGAACTTCACAAGGAAGAATCATGTGGGACGTTTGAAGGGCCAAATGTGAAGAAAGGTAGATTTCTGTCCATATCTTTTTTGAAAAACCCAGATAAAATTTAAAATTTAACTACAAGAGAAGTTGGAAATATAGCCTTTCTGTATTTTCAGAAAAAGAAAAATGTAATGTAGTTGGATGAACAACTAAGAACTCTTGCCAAGCCCTGATAAAATCTAAATTCTCATAATTTTATTTACTTTACAGATTTTTGTAGTAAACATTTTCCTTTGAGTGTCTTGATACATCTAACTCTAACCAAAATAATTTATTTTTAGACCTTTCACATGATATGCATGGCCTATTATATGGATGATGAGATAACAAGTAAATGAAGAAGAAACAAATAGAATTTATTAGAAATTGTAGAAAATAAGTTTTAAAATAGTAAAATGACATAGTTGCTTTGTTTCAAAGTAAAAAAAACCACCCCATTTTATATATTTTTGACCAAAGAATGACAAAAAGAAAAGAATGTAGAAAATAATTTATTGTATCAAAAAATGTAATAGATTTGGCAAACGTAAAGTAAAACAGACAAACGCAGATCATTGTTACCTATAATATATAAATCCTATGCTGTAAGACATTATGACACATCATGTTTTAAAGTCTTCTCATTTTCAGCATGGTAATTGATAATGCAAATTCCTCTTCTGGCTCCAAATGCATTTCATTATTTCTAGTAATACTATTTCCCAAGTGAATTAGAGTAATTACTGATTGGTCTGATTGAAAAAACTGAGCAAGCAAACACCCTGGGTTAATCTACATGTTATAATCATCCCCTTTATCAAATTATTAACATTTTCTTTCCATACAAAAATATACTTGGCAAAGTCAGAGTATTGTTTATTCTTCAGAACTATTCTCTTAACAAGATGTAATGTCACCTACCATTTAAATATGTTAGAAATTAGTCACTTAGCCATCAAAAAAATTGTCTTGCTCTTTCTAAGAGTAGCCCCTATTGAAATAGTCATCATTCAGATAACAGTGTAATTTGGACAGAATGTTAAGAAAGCAATAATTTGAAGGAACTGAAGAGAAATTTAAAACAGAATTAGATGGGAATTGAGCCTAAAGGAGGAAAGTTACACCACTTTATATGTGATGTGTTAACTTTTGCTTGAAACTGTATTTGTATTTGTATTTTAAAGCTTATGATCTAGTCCTGTGGTAAATGTTTTCCATTTGTTTGTGGTTTTGATTTCTAAATATCCTCTGTCTTTATATATGCATTCACTGAGATGTAAAAATTATAATGTCCCTTCCATCTTCCCTCTAGTAGGTATATTAGTGATTTTTAACAAATGCCTTAACATAGCACTTGGCTTATGAAGAATTAATGAAATACTTACTAAATCCACAATTTAATTGATACATAAACTAATTCATATACAAATAAATGTCTAGGTGTTTGGTTTCAGTACAAGTTTATCCTTTATGGCACCTGAATAGGAGATAGGATTCTCACCTTGTTCTCAAATTGATGTATTTTAGGATGACTATGTAATTTTTCCTCCAAACCAAAATTGTGTGAAAGGGAATACTTTTAATAATCATACTGGGGTAGCAGATGGAAATAAACAAGAAAGGCACATGTCCTTATTTATATATATATATATATATATATATATATATATATATATACAGTATGCTGTTTATAAGGCCCTCCATTTATACTTAACCAAATCTTTTGTGCCCCACCTATTCAAAAAACATGATATGTCCTCTCAAAAACATAAAAATCACCTCCCCAGATTTGTTGCTTTGAAAGTTTCTTCTCCCACAGCTGAAAAGAAATTATTCAAAATACATGCAGTAAATTCAGAAGAATAGGAAAGAATTAATTTCCAAGGGTGATCATAAAATAAACAAATGGGAATAGGTTACATTATATTTGAAAATTTATATTTAATTTCAAGTTCTGTAAAATTTAAGAGTAAATGTTGGAAGAAATACTATCAGAAAGAAATACATCAACCTGAAAAATAATGAGAAACGGCTCCTATGACTGGACAGAGATACATTTAGGTAATGTGGAATTAAGACAAGATGGCAGACTAACTGTATATTGACACTTCTGCCAAAGAGCTAATTGTGCTCCACTGTCTATTTTATTGACAAAGAAATTCCTAGTGGATATGGTGTATCAATGCCTGTAGTCAATCAATTCATCAGTATAAATGTTTTAGAAACCATCAATCTGTGCAAAAATATATAGCATAAAAGCAACAGTGTGGCGCTTGGAGCTGTCTGTCCCTGATATAAACAATTATATCCTTCTAACTTATTTTTATACTTCTTAGATCAGAAAATAGTTACTATTAATATGTTTAATTTTTAGCTCTAAGGAAATACTTAATACTTGGGTTACAATGCATTTCTATATTAGAAACTCAGTGAAAAATATTCCTAAAATGAGAATTTTAAAAATTAGTTCTCAGCAAATATAATTTTGACTTTCCTGAATACTTTAGTGGTAAAAAATCTTTTCTTTATTAAATTCTAGAATCCTGGCAGTTAATTTGTAGCAAGAAACAATTTACATGGAAAATTCCTTTTATGATTTAGAATTAAAAGCCACTGAGAATAAAATGTATAGTATTTTCCTATCCACATTTAGATTATCTTGGAGTTAAAATTTAGTCAAATATTTGAATTATAAGAATTACTGTTCATTTTTATCTTATTTAGATACTATTCTATGATATATCTTTACTTTTTATTTTGTATTACTTAGGTATCCCTCCAAAGTATATTTATGGACAATAATTTGACCATATTATTTTTCTTATTGGTAAAGAAGAAGGTCTCCTACAGATATAATTATTGCAAAATTTCCATAATAACAGTTAATTAGAAAATATATATATTGGGATTTCAGGACTCTGAAACTTTCCCTTTTGTTTTTCCTTTTGGTAAAGGTAGGTACATTCCATCCAATTCTCTATTTCAAGAAATCCTAGTATACTGTTTGCTGCCATGCCTTAGCTTTGCTCTTTCACATATCATTAGACTAAAGCTTAGTGTTTTGCATTTTATTCATCCTTAATGACATAGTTATGTGCTTCCAAATGGGCTCCTTAGTTGTAATCAGAAAGTAGTGGAGCTCAGCCAGTATAACCAACACAAAGCCCTCTGGATATAAAAAGCTGTGATGACCAGTCATCCTTCAATTTAAAACTGTGAAATAATGGGTTGGTCAAAGATATAATTTAGCCTCATATTTGCATATTTTAAAAGTGGTATGGCTCTTGCTACATTGAAGGTGAGTATACACTCTTCAACATGTGCCCTCTTAATTATTTCAGGAAAAATTTGAGAGACCCACACCAAGCCATTGGCCAGGTGGCTCAATTACGCTAAATTATCTTCATTCTTAGAGTTTATTTCCTCATGAAGTTTAAGTATTATAGTGACATAACTCTTCCTCTAATCAAAGAGCACTCTGCTTAGTTCTTATAAAACCTACAAGGGACAGGGAAAGCAGCAGAATTCTTTACACTGTAGGAATTCACAGCATAGAAACTTTAGATTAACCCATATAAGCACAGTGAGATCTTGGATATAGTAAAATGAGAGTTTTCCTATTGTTTAAAAATTGCACAGATAATCAAAAGCTAGGATCAATAGTGACAATAGCCTTCTCCATCTCCACCACACCTATCAGCATAAACATGTACACACATACATACATACACACACACACAGTCATATACACATACATATAAACTAGCTTTAGTAGTTATGTGTTGCTTAACAAATTAGCACAAAATTTAGAGCTGTACAAAAATCACTGATTATCTTGCAGTTTTTGTGGATCAGGAATCTGGAAACACATTAGATGGATCCTCTACTTCACAGTCTCACGTCGCCTGCAGTCACGGTGCTGGTTGCAGTAGTGAACCCAAAGCTTAACCGGGAAATGATTAACTTCCAAGTTCAAATGGTTGTTGGCAATGTCAGTTCCATGCAGGCTGTTGCATCTCATTATTGACTGCAGGCTACCCAAAGCACCATAGCTTGTGGGTTTCTCCAACATAGAAGTCTGTGTGCAAGAAGGCACAAGAGTCTGCTAGCAAAGTGAAGTCATAGTCCTTTGTAACCTAATCACATATATGATATCCCCTCAATTTTGCCATGCTCAATTGGTCAAAGAAATTCATTAGGTTCAGCCCACACTCAGGAGGGGCATGTTACACAAAAGTGTGAATTACAGGAGGAATAAATCATTGGGAGAGGTTTTAGATATTTGCCTATCACACTGATTAAAGAGAAGGACTTGCAAAGAGCTGGCAAATCAGCTCTGCAGTTTTCAACTCATTAACAAGTTTGAATGGCCGAGTTCTTCAGAAGCAGATGCTCAGATAATGTTTGGGATATAACCTGTTTATTAAAGGGAGCCAGAAGATTGGAGTTAAAGAGCTGTGATGGAAGATAAAATTAACTTTTGCATTCTATTTTATCCAATCTCTTCAAATGCAATAACTTCTGGTGTGGTAACCAAAAGTCCATCAGCTAAACGTGTATGAAATGAGGCTATCCATGTAGAAGGGTCTAACATTGCCTAAGTATGTTATATAAACAAATGTACGCCATTATTGATATTTTCTGTAGAGAACTGACAATCTGACAAAGAGTTCTGGATCTAATAGAGGAAAACAATCAACACATTTGACTAAGCTATTCTGTTTGGTTTTTGTGAGTGACTTATATAGAGCTTTGGCAGATGATAAAAGAAGATGCTATATTTGGAGAAGAATAACAGAGCTTTTAAGCTAACATACAGTCCATCCTCATTCCTTCCAAATCTGTGCTGTAAAATGCACTGTACCTTTGCAGAAGTAAATATAAGGGTCTCAGAAATACTTTCTGTAGAGAGAGTTGAGAGTAGAGAATTTACAGTAACCAAATCAGTGCCCATTGTTTTGGATCACCTACTAGATCACAAAATATTTGTTTAGAGAGAAACCTCCTTCTTACGCATGGCATTTGGATTATTTTGGCTGTTGCATAGTTTTAATAAGTATACTTCGGTGTTGAGTCATGTGGAGAAATGACCACAAGGTTCATTAGGTCTTAGAAAGCTATTATCTGCTACTTCTTGTAATCTGTGTGTATTATAATTGCTTACAATAATAGATTAATGATGTCCAGCCCATTGGTTATCCCCCAATACTACTACTTCCTTTTATTTTTTCCTTAAATTTCCAAGGAAGGATTCAATTTCAACAAAAAATTTCCAAGACCAATTTCAATTAAATAAAGTTAAGAAAACAGATGCTTTCCTTCCCTTTTCATTAGTATTTATCACGTTAGTCCCTTTGTCCACATAGGACATTGTTTTCAATTTTGGTATTCTGATATAATACTCAAACTTGTTACTTTAGATGGGGTGTAATTATGCTTACCCATTCAGGTATTACGAGAGTACAATTAAATGAGACAATGTGTGCAAAATGTCTGGCTTAGAACAGATGCTTTCATCACTAGAGGAGAAGACAGACCCTGGCAGTTCACTGAGGTTAAAGGGCACTGAGGGATCCCATGAAATACAAAATATACTTGGAAAAATTGCCTACTCTCTGCATTGGGTAGAGAAATAACTTCCTAGATTTTTGTTTTAATGGTGCAATGCAGTGTGCACACCAGCTTGTAAATATCCCATAAAACAAAGAAGATAAACCTTCATTAGCTATGAAAATTGTTTTCTCCTTTTTCAGTTCAATGATGGCATAGGCTTCAGAAATGAACATTATATTATATTTTGAAGTATTTAGGCTATATTTCCCTAGGATAATAGCTTTATCAAAATTTTCCTGAAATTGGAGACCAAATTCTGTAAATTTAAAATAGTATGTGAAATAACACTTTTGCCTAATACTATCTACTGGTATTGTTTTGCTCTAGTGATAAGGATAAAATATTTGATGGTCTATTATATGCTTATTCAATTACAAAAGTATTAAAATCAGAAAGTGGAAAACAAGGAAGGAATGTCCGATCACCTTGCCTTGCCTACCACATTATGGGCTTGTTAAAACTCAACAGTTCTCAAAAGTTTGTACCCTTTTTTTGTTTTTCTGTTTGCTTTTTTATAACAACAACAAAAAAACTATGAAACTGAAATTTATCTTACACTTTACTTGAGTTTGACTGTCCTTCTAATAGAGCAGTCCTAAATATGGGAAATTTTTTTCCATATACTAGGTTTTCCTATCAATATCCATACTTAGCAAATATGGTGTGGAGAATAAAAAGGGAATTAATACTATTATTTGCTCTTCATTGCCTTCAAAGAACATTTCTCTGCCTAAGAGCATACCATTAAATGACATTTTAACATAGTTATTCACAATAAAATGTGCTGATGTCCATTCAAAATTATAACCAAATCTACATCTTTAGAATTAACCTAATGAAGCTGCTACCTGTCCATCTGTTGGCAAAAGTCAAGGGAACTGACAATGATTAGAAAAACTCAGTCACACTGAAAGTCAGGCCATTGCCCTTCCTTTATTACTCTTTCCACACCAGCAGGCTTGATTAAGTGGTTCAGTTTAACTAGGCCAAATATTTGATGTGTGCATTGTATCTATCACAGTACCAGGCACTGAGGGAGATTCAAAGATGAGTGGGGTCTCATGATCTTACCTCATCAACTTATGAGGATTAGAGAAGAAAATAAGTATTAGAATATTAGACAGCTTAAGAGAATGCAAGAAGTTTATAGAGAGGACAATAGGATTCAGAAAAAGAGAAGCCATTCATTATAAAAATAAGAACATTTCCATGGAGAGGATGGGATTTCTAATGTACTTTAAAGAGTAGGAAGAGTTTCAATTCCTGGGAATGAGGGGATAGTGAAATTTAGCAGAAAAAAAATAGTAAGCATTGTGGTTTGGATGGTTTGCTTAGGAACTAACATGCAACCTACAAATGAGAATCATGGGAAACAAAACCAGGAGAGAGTGTGGGAAGACAGAGGAAATGGTGTCCAAGACTTCTGTCAAAGTGATAGAAGACAAGCACAAAAAAATTCCAACTTAACTCAGAAAAACAGGGAGCTTTTTAAGTTTTAATAATAGGGGACTGACTGGTATAACCAGACTCCAAGACAGCCCAGAGTGATTCCAGCTTACTGGAATCTGCACACTTTTGTACTACCCTTCCATAGTGTACCACTTCATCTGTGTGACTGAAAGAATATGGCAGATTGTTATGCTCTGCTTCTAAACTAGGTTATAAAACATACCATGGCTTCCACCTTGTTCTCTCTCTCTTTCTCTGACTCCCTTGCTTGTCACTCATTCATGCCATAAGCAGCCTACAGAGGGGCACACATGGTGAACGGAAACCACTTGCCAAAAATTACCTGGGTCATCTTGGAAGCAGAAGGAGCCACAAGCACGTCTTCAGGTACTATGGCTTAACCGCCACCACATGAGAGACCTGAATATACATGCTACAAATTTCCTCATAGATTCCTGACTGTCTAAAACTGGGTGAATAATAAATTTTCATTGTGTTTAAGATGGCAAGTTTAGGGACTATTTGTTATCCAGCAATAGATAACTGCTACAATTATAGATGGATTTTGTAGCATAATATTATTCACATGGCAGTAAAATTCTGAATAGAAAAGAAAGATGTAAGAGATGAGAAGACAAATTTAGTAACTTACTATGTACTAAGCCTCCTGCCCTGTGCTTTTTATGCATTTCCTTTTTAAATGATCAGGTTCTTTGAAGAGAGGTACTCTTCATATTCTTATTTGAAGAATCATCAAGCAACTTGTCCATAATCACACAGCTAATAAGTAATGAACCAAAATTCAAACACTTAACTTGTTTATATAAAGAAGTGTTGTTTGAATGAAAGAAAAAAAACACATGGGTAAACATTTAATGGGCTGTTACAATGTCCCACTAATACTTTTCCCTTCCCTTTTAGAAAATTTGGGAAGATTCTGAATTAATCTTTCTTCTTACTTCCCCAATAAATGGAATCAAAGAAAGATTTCCAATAAAATTCATACTTTGGCATATTTCACTGGTCCAGATGTAGTTAAACATTTCATAGTGCCAGTCTTTGCAAAAACTGTCTTTAGCCTCTGGCCTTTTACGTATGAATGATTTCTGGGAAGTGCTTGCATTTGACCTCTTTTGAGGCTTTAAACAATAAAAGCTATGGTAAAAACACTCCATGAGAAAGTCTGAACTCCTAAAATGAGATTCACCTCAATATTGTTAAAAGCAAGTCCTCACATTAGTTCTAGATAAGGGTGGAATAAATACTCAAACGTAGGAAAAGGAAAACAAAACTAAACAATAGCAAAGCAGCAACAGTAAAAACAAAAGAAGCAGCAAACAGGTAACAGCAACCTTCACAAAACTCGATTTATAAAATAAATAGGCCACTAAAAATCCCGAGATCAACATTAATACCTAGTGTAAAACCCCAGAGATTATCTTGAAGCTGTGTTTTAAGAGGCAAGATAGCACGATGCCAGAACCAGCCTTCTTAGATTTGCATTCTAACTTGCCCTTTATGGACCATCTGACTTTGAGAAGTTACCCCATGTGCCTCATGTTGGAAAGGGGATGACAATTGTGCATAACTCAGAGTTGTTGTGAAAATTAAATGAGGCATTTGTGAGTAGTGTTTTCAAGCGTGACTAGCATAGATTAACTGCTACATATCTATTCTGATAGGTATGCAAGTTAATGCAAGAGGGGAAGTGGCATTTAAGGGTGACTCCATTGGTTCTTACCTCTGTTAATATAGATGTGATCAAAGCTTGAAAAAAATGGTGAAGCTTTAAAGAGATACAGATTTATATAGAAATTGCCTCCCCAGGATAGGATAGCAGGTCTACCTGTCAGATTTTATGAATGACCATAAACACCTAATCAGTTATAACTGATTGAAACAGAATGAGGGCCATTCATTTCTCTTTAAATTTTGCTCCCTAGGTGTCTTGCTCCCTTCCCTAGTCCAGTCTTTTGAAATGAAAATGCAAAGAAAACACACAGTGGATCTCTGGGAGACTGGGTACTATAAAAACATTCCTGTTGTTCTTTAAGGAAGCTACAAAACAAAAACAAAACACAAATTTTCATGAATATTCTTATGTCCCTGTATTTTTTTCAAAAAAATTTTTGTTTCTTTTAATTGTCAATTTCAGCAGATCATAGTTGCAATTGCATTTCAGAAATTACATAAGTTGAAAAATAACTCAAAATAGATAAATTATTTCCAGCTGAAGCCCTCCTTGGTCCAAGGAATATGTGCAGTTAGTGCAAGTTGCTTGCATTTTATTTTTTAAAATCTCTGGTTTTACTATAAGGGTTCTGAATATAACTACTTAGAAAAGCTTTTTGAATGCACAGGTAACCCATGTATGAACAATATTCCTGCTCTAGGCAGAGTTCTCCCATTGTACAATAGTTTTCCATAAATATCTTTCAGATTATTGTTGATGGGGAATATCCATTTTTGAATGGAAGATAAATGTTTATCTCTGATCTTAAAAATATCATAGATCATTGGAGAGAAAAGTCTATTTTAATGAATAAAATAGTACTTTGTTCATAGTTAAAGCAAAACATATGATGATGTTTGAGCATTTCATGCAGTTCTATCTAAAGGGACATAAAAAACTCAGTGGTACTCCACAGACTAGAAAACCAAAGGGTCCATGTATGAGGTAGGCAACTTTTGAAGACATGTAAGGAGAAACTTTCTAAAAATGGAGCTTTTTAGAGATAGAATAAAATTAAATAGCTTTTACCAAGCAATACTATGTACCAAGTACTGTATTAAAAGCTTTATTATCTCACTCCAACTGTACAAACCTACAACATAGATACTGACATTATTTTTCTCAAACATGTGAAAAAAAATTGAGACTTAGAAAGAGTAATGTATTTCCAGTGGATAATTCTGGATGTAGTTTCTATTCCACAAGATGATACCACGACCACTGAAACAACACACAACTCTGTCTCCAAGAGCTTAGACATAATGTGATAGGCACATGGATGTGAGGGGGTGGGGGTGTCACTGCAAATCTTAAAAAGAAAACTAAGTGAAGCTCTGAAAGTGGAGCTCAGTGTGCAGAAATGATGGAAAGAAAGACCGGGATCAGGCTGACCATTCCCAAGGCTGCTGAATGGTGAAAGAATATAAAGATGAATGAAAGATAACATAACACCCTTCACCCTTTGATTTCTACAACAAAAGGGTTAGTAATGAGCACTGATTGAGAGACTATATTCACATGGCACCAAGCTAAGTATTTTATGTGTTTTATCTGAAAACATCCTACCCTATCCCTTGGGGTAGGTACTATAATTTTCTTCAGCTTACAAGTAAAGAAACTAATTTTTCAAGACTTTAAGTAATGTGCCCTGGTTGTATAGTTAGTGAGTGAGGGAGTCCAGGGTCACAGCTGGGCTTATCTGAATGTAGGGCTTATGTAGTCAATCACCAAGCTTGTCCACCCCATTATTATGTATTCTTACATTATTTTGAGTCTCACAACAAACCTATAAGATATATAGGGACTGATGTAGAAACTGAAGCTCAGGAATGTTAAGGATCAATGCAGGTCATATACTTGATATTCAAATTCAAATTTGATCATATTGATGGCTAAAAGTATATGAAATGTGCTCTAAAAATAAACTATTTTCAAAGCAAATAATTTCTCAGAGAAGTGTCTAAACTTCCTGTTATGGTGAAAAATTATTCCTAAAGAGACCAAAAAAATTTCTTTTGGGATGTTTCAATACTGGAGAATTGTATCCTTCTCAGTAAATCATTGTATAGGTGTCATATAAGAGCTTCCAGGTACTTATTGATGTGTTCATTAAGAACAGCATTCATGAAATAAGAACATGAATCAGCATCTAGTTGTTTTTATTCCAAAAAGAAAACCACGATTAAAAAACATTCATAGAGGAAAAAGATGGTGGAGTAGGAAGGCAAGGCAGAAACCTCCTCCCACACACACACAGCAAAGAAGCAAATACAACTAACACTGGAAACAAACCGATGACTGTAGAACGGATCACCTATACCTGGTGAAGAAAGAAGGGTCAAGTGGCAGAGCAGTGATCAAGTGGTGCCCAAGCCCTTGTCCCAGCCCAGACCACAAGCAGGAGGGAGAGGAATGGAGTAGGCAGGTGTAAGTGTTCAGGAGCTCAGCACACCTGGCCCTGGAGCTCTGCTCTGAGAACACAAGTCCACATTGCACTGGGCTTTGGTGATTGATGGGGCTGGACACCAGGGAGAGCTGGAGCACTCTAGGAGGCTGAGCTTCCTATCATTGCTGGAGGACAGGCACACTCCATCATTGCCACTGAGACTTAACACAGAGGCAGCAGTTTGAGAGATTTACCAGCAGCAGGAAGGGTGCCAGAGGAATGAGGGATGTACCTAGAGGATATTATGCTAAATGAAATAAGCCAGGTGGTGAAAGACAAATACCATATGACTTCAGTTATTTGTGGAATCTAAAAACAAAACAAACAAAACAACAGTAGACTCATAGACACTGAGAAGTGACAGGTGGTTACCATGGAGGAGAGGTTCTGGTGGGGGACTTGGGAGGGTAAAGGGGATAAAGGAGCACAAATATTCTCAGTCATAATATAAGTTGGTCCTGGGGATGGTATAGCCACAGTGTGGAGAATACAGCCATAATTCTTCAACATCTTCCTATAATACTGCATTAGTTGGTGGTGAAAATTTATGAATAAGGGTAACTGTTGAACCAATGTGTTGTATACCTGAAACAATATAAGATTGTATATCAACTATACTTCAATAAAAAAACATAAGTAGCAAATTATAATGTCTGTCAAAATCATTTCATATTGATTCCATTAATGATTGTCACATAAAAGCCTCCATCTAACAGGCTACACTGGCTTTGTGTGGGCTTATGCTGAGTATCACACACTGATCAATATAATACACATATACATAATATATAGCAAGATGGCATCAGTGCTAATGAGAATGTTTAGGGAGATTGAAAATATGGAAATGAAAATATTTTCCCCCAAGGGGAGATGATAAGATTCAGTTGAGATCAGAAGGGGTTAGATCAGCAGTAGAAGAAGGCAGATGGCACCCCCTTTTCCCTCTTGTTGATGAGGATTTTCCTTGTACCCGTCAAATGGACATATCTTTGTTTTTCTGGACTTGGAAGAACCAGAGTAGCTTGTGTAGCACCCTCTGCTGCAGCTGACAGGTGAGTCAGGAATCAGCCTCCTTCATAGGATGACTGTCTTTGACACCCTCTATTAACAGCAGTAAGAATGTTCAGAGACAAATGCAGGCACCTGACCCAACATTCTTGGCTTACATTTTTCCTACACGTGTAAGCTGCTTCTTTGCTTTCTTATATTGTTGAATTCAAATTTCAAACTGCATTGCAAAATGAGCAAATATAGTATAATACTTTAATGTTTTGTTAATATAAAAGTGAAGTGTAAAACAAAATTAAATGGAGTTTCTTTATAAGTTAATATTATCATATTCCAAATGTTTGAGAAATGGTAATACATTAAAGTTGTCTTTTCTCTTCCTACAACCAAGCAGGCATAATAGTATATTTTTCCTCTCATTTTCTCTTGAGCCTAGGCCAGGTAGTCACTCCCAAATATCTAATATTGGCTCAGGAAATGAATGCCACTTGCCATCCCTGTTCATTCTAGAGTATCCAAATGCATAATTGGCCAAGCAAAAACACATAATTACAAAGCAAAACTTTCAGTTGTGAAATCATGGGATAAAAAACAGATTATCATTGGAAGTTTGGGAGTAACGTAGTGTAGATAATTTATTATGTGAACCCAGCAGTTGTTTTCTCTGTAACAAACTAAGGAAGCCTCCCTTCTGCTGAATCACAGAGTCAATCAGCAAACCAAACCAAGAATCCTAGGTAGCTGCAGCAGCCATTTTGCAAAGTATGGATATTTCACATATTGAAGGCATTTCATGACTAGGTACCCAGTGTTTGTACTGCCAGGGGATGAGGGAATACTGAAAAGTAATACCTGCCAGAGAAATAAAATTTTAAAATAATGTTAAAAACAAGTAAATGTAGGAACTTTAAGCCTCTGCATTAATTGTCTGAAGCAAAATAGACTTTCAGAACTATTAGGAAAGCATTCAAACTATTACCCCTGTTATACTAGCTGAGGAAAATAAAGCCTGATGGCAATAAAAATAGGCACCAATACCAGAAATGCTAAAGTAAAAACAATGTTATTTAAAAATAAAGTGTAAAATGTTCATATATAAAGTAAGTTCAGCCTTTTAAGCAATTTTTTTCCCTTTTCTTTATAATTTTCAGAGTTATAAAAGCCTCTGGAGTGTGACAGCCACTATCTCAATCCATTAGAATCAAACTTCTGGGATTCAGACTGAGTAAGGGAGAGTCATCAATTCCTTAGGAACAGTTCTACCTCTTTGAGTGCCTTGTCTTACACAAGCACCAATAGTGTTAGAATTGACATAAGTAGCGGGTAGGAGCTAAATTAGAAAGAGAAATATGAAAAGAGAATGAGAACTGCTGATATTTTGATTTTGAACAAATGTAAAGAGACTGAAGTTTCTATAATTTCTAAAAAAAATATATTGACTTATTCCATGTCATTTTAATTTAGGATGTCTAATAGTGGCAGTTATTGACTCTTGACACACACTGAAAGGATTTGGGTCCTAGGTTCTCCTAATAATGCTGATTTTAGGCAAATTATTGAAGATTTCCACTCTTCAGTCACTCATTTTTAAAGTGGTAGAAATAATAATACTTACCTTGTAAGGTTATTAGAAGGGTTAATTGAATTTAAGTATGAGAAGTACATAGCAAAATATCTGGCACATAGTAAATGCTCAATGAATGTTAGCTGATATATGCTCTTAATAATACTATTGTGTAAAATTGCAGCAGTGTACTCAGTCCCTCTGGACCCTCTTCCTTTTACTCCTCATCCACTTAGAGTCCTGAGTCTCTCCCATAGTCATAATACTTTTTCAATCCCTTCTTCTGTCTCGTTTTCTGCTGACTCCAACTCTCTTTGACATCTATTTATTTTGTGCTGTGTTTCCATTATCATTCTCCCTTCTAGTTGCAGACCTCCCAGCAACTACCTTGTGACCCCAGTCCCTCTCCAGCAGGAATAGCCCTTTCCTTCTCTCTCCCCACCTCAGATGGCAGTGGTATGGTTCTGGATATGCTGCTTGGCAGCTGGGAATCCAGAATCCAGATAAGCTCATGGATGGAACCACATAGAAGAGAGAAGAGGACCCTGGAGATGCAAAGACCTTGGGTTACAAAAGAAAAAATAACATACTCAATTGTGCTATACCAAAAACAGCAATAATAAAATCCAAAGGTTAAAGCAGCAAACATTAATTTATTTCTTATTCAGAAGTCATGGCCATCTTGAGTGGCAGGGGCTCTGCTTGACAATGTGTTTAATCAGGGATCCAGGATGATTAAGCATCCACTTAATTACTTTACCTGCTACCATATGAATAAAGGAACAGTCATCACATAGAACTAACACAAGATATTTAAACTTACTTTTTATTAGTGTGAACAAGTCACATGTCCAGGCCTGATTAACGAGAGCTCTGAAAGTATATCCTACTATCTGTGTGGAATACTAGTGAACAGCCCTAATGATTACAAAATTGTAAACCAATGTAATAAGCTATGAGCTCTGAGAACATAAAATGTATTTCATGAATCTTTCTATGCATGCAGTCAGACAAAATCTTGCCCATAGAATGCTCTTACACTGAGTAAAAAAAGGGTCTCATATATTGTATTATAAAAGTGAATTTAAATGTTGACTATGCTAACATGTGCAAGATATAATGCTAATAGAATTAACATTTTTAGAAGAGGGTATTGACCTACAATGTTCAGTCACACATTCCATTTGTTTTTAAACTGTTTTAAAAATTCTTGTAATTTTCAATCCTAACCTTGAGATTATTAAAATTTTCTCTGGAGTCTTTTACCTTGGAATGCAATAAAAGCATTCTGGGGACTTTGCCAGAACTTGCCATTAACATTTTCTGAAATTACTCTAGATTTAAATTGCTTAACTTCTCATAAGAGAATGCTTACATTCAAAGCTGTTAATCATGTGCACTGTAGTATCATGAAGGCATTAAATGTTTTTTCCCCATGGGATATTAGGTGTCATGTTAACACACTGTGATCATTACTTTGAGTGCATGTTTTAATTCTCTTTTCTCCCCACCAATGCACACCTCTTTCTAAGCTTGTAACATAGCCTCCGCATGTCTGTTCCATTTCTAGGGGAAATTATTGCATTAACAGGAATATTGAACTTCTACTATGGCTTCATTCCAGTGGACTCATACTTGACCTGACTGAATGAGTCATGAATGGATGGAAACATACTGAATGCTATGAGTGAATGTTGCAAACTATTAAGACTAAATATTGATGAAGAGCAATCACTATGCTATGACAAGAAGCTTCTTGATTTAGGAATCATGAATATTTCTAAGCTTTGAAAAAATAAGGGATGCAATGGAAGAGAAAGAAAATCAAAACACTTTTCTTAAATATTGTATTAGCAAAACCAATATTACAATAGGTATTTTTAAATGATCACTTTTATAAATGCAAACTTTCCTATGATAGTCTATGCTCCAGCACTTTACTTTGCTGACTTATTAGTTACACTTGATATACCTGTCACTTAATTTCTTGTTCTCTCTTACTATCAGGCTACAAACAAAGCCAGCTAACAGTTGAAGAATACTTAAAATTTTTTTTTGCAGAGGAAAGGAATAAACGATTCAGGAAAGAACAGGAAAATAAAATGAATCTCTTTCCCTTACTAAGTCTTCATTTCCATTTATCAAATACCAGGTCCTTTCTTTCTTTCTTTTTTTTTTTTTTACCTTGAGAGTCCTGTACTCTACCCACCTCAGATGAAAAATGACACTCTCCCCATTAAAATTTTCATGGTCTGTTTCGTTTTATTTTCCGCTTCCCTCCCCTGTAGATTCTATTTCCTAAATGTGGCTAAAAATCTAAATCACAGCATATTGATGGCCAGAGCTGTCTTCAGTTGTTCTTCTTTCCATACACAAATTTTACTAGGAACATTTGGAATGTTAGTCTAAATTTATAAGGGTAAAAATATACTCCGTTGTGAATGTTTGTGATTTTCTGATTTCCAAGGAGGAAGCTTTTTGCTTGCAAGTTAAAGCCCCCAAAACTTCATGATTCTGAAGTACCTGGGAACCAAGGGAAAAGGAATATTGAAGAAGGCAGAAGCTACTTGGATGCATGTAATGTAATGAAGAGCTAAACCAGATTGGACAGAGACCGGTGCCTCTGGGAAACTTAGAGGAGCTGCTGTGAGATATTGAGGCAGGAGGGAGAGAGGAAGAGATGGAGAGCATGAAAGAGAAAGAGAAGAGACTCAGGAATAAAAGAGGGCACATCACTACAGATCCTTAAGATATTAAAAAGATGCTAATGACAAATTGTGAACAATTTTATGCCAGTAATTTTGATATCTGCATTTTTGTGGATATATACTTAGTAGTAGATATGCTGAGCCATGTTTTTAGCTTTATGCAGGAGCCACAAGTAATTTTCCTAATTGACACATTTTTTTTACACTTCCATCAGCTGCACATGAAATGAAAGTTCTACTTGCTATACATCCTTGCCACAACCTAAGTGTTGGTGGTATCTCTAATTTTAAACATTCTAATGGATGTGTACAGGTATAACATTGTGATTTTAATTTGTACTTCCCTGATTTTAATGAGGTTCAGCACCCTGCATACATTTATTGGTAATTTGGATAGCCTTTTCGGTGAAGTGCTAATTCTTGTCTTTTGCCCATTATCTCTTAGAATGCCTGTCTTTTCCTTATTGATTTGTAGAAGTTGTTTCCATCTCCCTGATACAAATCCTTTGTAAATTAACTTCATTATTACAAATATCTTTTCTAACTCTGTATTTTTTCTTGTCATTTCCATAAATTGTGTCTTTTGATGAAGAAAGTTTCTCATTCTAATGTAGTTCATTTCATCAGTGATTTTATTTACAATTATTGCCTTTTATCTTCTGTTTAGGAAATCCTTGCCTATATTAAGGTCATGAAATCTTTTGAGACTTTCAAAAAAATTTATATCTAAAAATCACATTAGGCGGATTTTGTATATGATATGAATATTAATATTTTATCCAGGACATTGATTAGACTGTCTTTTCTGACTGCTCTGCAAGGCCACCATCACAACAAATTAAGTGCCAACATATATATGAGATTATTCCTGGACCCTCTATTCTGTTCCATTGGGCTATTTGTATCCTTGTGCAATTACTGTAGTGCCTATATTACCATAGGTTTATGAGAAAACTTTACATCGGGTAGCTTGAGTGCTACACCGTTTTTTCTTCTTCAAAATCATCCTGACTATTATTTCTATATTTTTACATAAACTAAGAATTAGCCTTTCAGTTTTTATGAAAAAAACAGAATTGGAGATTCTGTTTGGAATTGGATTTTGTTAACAGATAATACTGGGGAAAGAAAAATATTTTTGGTGCTAGAAAACCTTCTAACCCTTAAACATATTTCCCTTCATTTATTTAGTTTTCCCTAATTTTAAATAATATTTCATAATAATGACCTGACACCACTTTTGGTAAAATCATTCCAAGTATTTAATCAGCTATTATAATGACTTCCTAGAAGAGCTGAGTTGTTGCTGAGAAATAAAGTGTGAGTAAAAGCCAGCTGGACAATGGGTGGAGGGGGGATGAGGTGATCTGTGGGAGGGATTCAAGCCACTGGTAGGGTTTGCACAGGAGGGGGAAACTGAAAGTACTGTAGTATGACCTGTAAGTTGTTCAGCATGATTGGTAGACTAATGTACATTATTTGGTTATAATTACTCATTTTTATGATTATTGCTTGACAAAAAGCTTTTATGTTAGAGAACGTAATAGTAATCTTTATTTTTCTCAATGTTCAAGGTCTTCCATGAAAGATATTCATTGCTAAGGATATATTTAGGCATTTTCTTATTATAAAACAGGAAAAAAGAAAGAATATATTACAGTTTTGCTAAATTAAATAGTAACTTCATAAGCCCTGATATACTTAGTGAATTTTCCTAAGTACTTAATTTACTAAGAGGGAGATTTGGGGCCTTGTGATAAGACACTGTCTAACTTAATATCATATAATATCTAAATACATAGCACATGTAGAAATAAAATGCACTGAAAGATAAGCTGCATTAATTAAAACAGAATTTAAAGTTTTCAAAGCCATTATCATAAAATATCATTGTGAACATATTAAAAAATATACAAAATACACTAAGATATTTGAAATAGATTGAGAAATTCGATTAATTGTAATGGTGAGAAATGCTACACTCTTGTTCTGAGTTTAAGCTCTAAACTTAGTTCACATAACTGCTCATTTCTTCATTACTTTGTAAAAGAAGAAATGATAGCTTTTTGCAAAATAACAATTGATGAAGAAAATAGATGAGGATCCAGGAACCTCCGAATGATGCTACAAATTATTTGACATTTTGGAAAATTAAAAATAAAGGCCAAAACCAACCTTGCTTTAATCTTCATCATGAGCACACACAATTGCAGGAACCAAAATCACATAAATGAGAAGGGTTATGAGTCCAGGTCCTTGCTTAGTGATGAAAGATAATAACATGAAAAAGACATGACTGAGGTATTTTACATTAAAATCATTAGATTATAAGTAATAAAAAATACTTTGCCAAGTATAGTCAGAATGAAATAGAAAATGTCTTAGTGATATGTTTATGGGATGTGGACTGCTGCTGATAGAAAAAACCACTTAGTATTGTCGATATGCATTTGGAGATAGAAGGGTTCTATGACTTTACAGCACAGGGTCACTGGTTTGAATTCTCACAGATCAACAGTCATTGAAAGGCACAATGGTTGTCCCAGATCTTATGAATTGCTGCAACAGCTGACATTCTGTTTTCATCAAATACTCTTAAGCAGGTGGCAGTACTGTTTGATGAAATGAAATGGTCTTGGGGTAAGGAGATGGATTCCATCGCCAGCTCTCCCACAAATTAGCCATTTGGCCTACAGCAAGCTACATGGATTCTCTGGACTTTTCCTAGCTGTGAAATGAGTACATTTCATGTAAATTTTTAACTGTATAATTTAAAAACCCAATTGCAAATTATATTTATGCACATAATGTAAGTACAATTAGCAGAGCCAAGCAATGAGTTACAATCTAAGGCTACTCTCCTTACAACCCATGCTGAGGCCCTTCCTCTGTGAAGTAGATTGCAGAAGAAGGAACAGTGAGAAAATCACACATTCTGTAGCAACAGGCTGCTTTGCTGAGAATGATTTAATTTTCACCTGTGCTACCTGCCAAGTCTTAGTTGAAGATTGATGAAACCCTTCTGGATTTCAAAATCCTCTTACATCACCCAAGAGCTGGTGTTTTCAGCATTCCATCATTGGAGCCCAGCTCACGTTTATAATTTGAAAGGGCTGCAAATGGTTGGCCCCTCCAGGACAGTCTCTTCTGTTTATACCAGCCAACCTGCATGGGGTGTAGACAGAGGCTTAAGCCCAGCTGGAGCCTGAAGCCCTTCCTGGAAAATGAAGTGAGACCATTTTTAGTCTGCCAGCCTGTCTTTCATAAAAAACATATGCTAATTAAATGTTAGCCCAATTTTACTTTTTTTACTCCTTTACTGCCCTGCTGGCTGTATTTTCCAGTCAAACCAAATTCACTGCCTAGAAATTGTCATTAGGAACTAGCCACTAAAGTCAATTCTTCCAGAGTGACTTCTTTAATTTCTAGTCTACTCTGGGATGTGAATGCTAGAGATGGAATGGACTACCTTTCTCTCATTATGAAGAGTCATCGATTTAATTGTAAGTCCTATCTAGGAGAACCACTGAAACTGGAAAGGTCTTTAGAAAATGAATCACTGAGAGAGTAAAGTAAATAAAAGCAATATTAAAAAGCAATAAGAAAAGAGAAAACCATAAAAAGACATTTCACATCACTCCCAGCCAAAGTAGGCAAGTGGTCTTGCCTGCTGATCCCAGACGTACTAACTCAGGGTCTTCTATAATATATTCAAAAATTGTTTTCTTTCCTATAAAAAAAGATACATATCAAATTATTTTCAATTATGCACCTGGATTTATCAAACATACTACTACAGTTGCTGAAATAATCTGTCTCAGAAAGACATAATCAAATGTACTTCAAACCAGCATTTGCCAAACACTAGCCATCTTTGACATAGCTTTCAACAAATTTCTGAAAATATCTGTAGGTGCCACAAAAGCCAGTAAGGGGAAAGGAGCAAGACTAAGATTATACATGGTTTCTTTTACTCAGCCATAAAGTTTTTTTACTTAGAAAATGCAGCCCTGCTGCGGATGCATTCTTATCTCTGTAGCTGTTTTCTATAAAAGAGAAATTTACATAACTTCCTACACAACATTGCCCATTTCTTTGCTACCTTTCAAATTATCAGGGCGATGTCAAACTTAGTGCAGTCTTTGGCAACGGTTCACATGGCTTCTTCAGTTTAGTGTAAATCTTTGATTTTCTACTCAGGGAAATAATAAAAGATGTAGACTTACATTAACAAATGAGAGTATTTATCACAATCTTATTTATAATTATAAAAAATTAAAAACATGACAAATAGTGGTCATTACATAAATCTTACATTATGGAAGAAATGTAATCATTGCATATTTGAAAAGACTTTTTAATGGCATAAGAAAATGGTGATCATATTTTAAAATAATTCAAAATATAAACCTATTTTCATACTATATATAATATATTCTTGATGTAATAGGGCACATTACATAAAATTTCTTGATGTAATTCAGCAGAAATTTTAAAAACAATAAAAATATGAATAGTGGTTACATTATGCTCTGATGTTTTGAATGACAGGATATATTTCTTATATTTTTGAAGTTTTCTGTAATTTTATATATTAATTTTAGAATTAAAAATTAAAAGAAAAAGGGTCTCCAAAGCCCAAGATAGATCAGGTGTTTCAGGTCTCTGCCAAGTTCACTGAGGTTTTGTTTTAGCTGTGTTGGCCTCTGGAGAGATTTTTACAAAAAAAAAATTATTCCAAGGCCCCACTAAGCATTTTTAGTGATGGATACCGGCAACTAACAATTTAACAATTTAGCAAAAACATTGAGAGAATTCTGGGACTCTCCCAGACGTCGGAAGCCAAGTCGAAGTAACAAAGGCTGGTGCTTAGTGCCCCAGTCATTGAAAGCATTGCTGGCATGGGCTTTAGAAATTATCAATTAGAAATGCCTTATTTTATAAGAGACGTAAAAAAAAAAAAAAAGCCCAAGAGGTGCACAACTTTTGACACTGACAGAACAGGAAACCTGGAATCCTGACTTCTGGCACTCTCCAGCTCTCAGATACTCTGCTGCCAAATCCAAAGACTTCAGTGCTCAGGACCTCTTACAGATCCTTCAAAACGTGGTCCGTAGATGTCTGCATCTACTCCCTGTTGGGAGCTGGATAAAGTCACTAACTCACAGCATTTTAAGCAGGCACCGACCATTAGACAATGAACATTATCTTAAAATTGCTGCGTGCTTGAATCCAACCCATTCACCCAGAAGCACAAGGTCTGGAATCTTCTCTCTTGCTTTAGAGACCTGCTTTTCACAGACTTGAGACGCTGTTAGGACAGAATGTAAAATGGTTGAAAATGCACCTGTATTTAATGTATTCTCTATGCATGAGTGCATATTTTGAGAGGTGAAAAGTGAATTGAAAGCCTGAATAATTAAATACATAAGTCTTGATTTAATTTTTCAAATATTTTTCTTTAAAAAAAAAAAACTATTAGAGCAATGTGAATATAACAAACTGACAGGCTGAAGGACAGATACAAATACTGAAACAGGAGACATCTGTAATGACTTTTAAGTTCCTTTTAGCAAACAGAATTTCTGTTTTGTAGTTTCAGTTTTAACTTAATTCATTGGTCCTAAAAGTTGGCAAGATTTGTACTCTATGACTTCAGCAGTAGCTCCACTTTGATATACTGTCTTTTCCTTAGGACAGGATGGGAGTCACTAGAGCTGAGAGACTCAGTTAGACATGGCTGGTCCAGTTCTCTGGCTTTAGGCAAATAATGTATTTTACTCACTTTACAGATGAAAACTTTAAAAGTTAGAAAAAATGGAATTTCTGGATTTAACAAAGTTAACAGATGCATTGAAGGGACCCAGAACCCAGGCTTCCTGGTTTCTTCCTCATTATGCTGGTTAATATTTTTATATCTCTATAGCTTAAAAAAAAAACAGAAAAGAAGAGGCTGATAGTATTGGGTATATTTTTCCAGGAAATAGAATATATAAATAATATCTTAAATTACTCAAATTGTCCTTTCTCCCAACTATGCACCTTGGTGGATGCAATATATTGGGCAGTGCCACCATGTTCTCCCCTGGACTCTACTAATAACTGACAGCTACATGGGTGCCATTATACCGGGAAGACAGCAGATAAGAACTTAAATTGCAAACATATGCCTAGCAGCGAACTAATGTGTTTTCTTGGCTTCCAATTACAGCCAGGTGATGGAGAAGATAATCTAATTGAGATAGGATGAGAAAACTGAGCAAGAATTATGCTTGCATAAGTACTGGAGTATAAAAGAAACTCTGTTTCAGAGTTTCAATCAAAGTTATTTTCTTGGTTCTAGCATAATGCAAAACTTGGTGCTTTCTACTGTCGGGGGTATGCCTATTTTTCTACATTATCCATCTCTTTGACTAGTATATTATGGTTTTCTGTGTTTAAAAACCTGAGGACATGAGTGAAAGAGGAAGTGACAAACTGGAAAGTGGCAAAATACAACCACATAAATTCAAAATTTGTAATACATCCAAAAAATATCTGGTACCCCAACAAAAAGGGGAGGAAGAGTACTAATGGAGTTATTATGCTAAATATGATTATATATGTATTTGTACAAAGTATCTACTGACAATTCATTTTTAATTCATCCTCAAATATTGATTGAAGACCTTATGTTTTCCACTTACAGTATTCTGTACAGATTAACCATGATACAAAAAAAACACAAAAATCTTTATGTTCATGGATATTATAGTCTAATAGGAATGACAGATAAAAAATAAAGAATCTCACAAGTAAATAATGTTGAAATATAATACATGCAATGAACAGAAAGCACTATTCATTATGAGAAATTTTATGAAGACCAAATTTAGGTTGAGAATTAGAGTATTTGGAGGATCCAATTAAACAAATACAAATAAAAAACAAAACAAAACTGTGTAGTTGTAACACAGCAAGGGCAAGGAAGAAAGAACAATATAAGCAGTTAGTATACTGTGTAAAATATTATGTGTTTTTAAATATGTTATTTAGAATGTGGCAAGAAGCCATTGAGAATTTTTATATACAGATGACAATTTATATTTTAGCTGATTGTACTGGTACATAGACAGAACTCATTAAATAATGAATTATTTAGTGACTCATCCAAACCAATAAAAATCTAATAAACTGTTCAACTATCTCAAAAACACTATTCTCTACAGTGAGAGATCCTTACCCTAACCTGGAAAACAAGTTTTCAGAAATAGCTATGGTAGTTAGTCCCATCCTGTCCTGGAAGGCTTTCTGGCTTTGACTTAACCAACCACATCTGTAAATTGCTTTGCTGTTGTGATCACTATTACAGAGCTCTTGCCCTAGGGAAATGTCTGCAGAAAAACATACTGTTAGTAAACATTCTACAAAACCAGCTTTTTCAAAAAACGTTTTTATCCTCCTGCAAATGCACAGGAGACTAAAATCATCCCTCTAAGAAAAGACTGAGAATGCTGTTGATCACGCAAAGATTTTGAAGATCTTTGCAAACAAGAAGGTAGAAGACACCATTCCTACAACTAGTTCTTCCAGTGGATTTGTCAGTGGAAAAACTTCAACTTCATTTTTTAAAGCTTTGCACAATTAATATTCTGAAAAGAGCTGCTCCCATCTCTCTCAAGGTCCACAATAGAACACCTGTAAAACATGGTTTGTACTTGTTTGCAGCTGAATAGTTTCATCAGCCTGTTTTGCACCAATAGCATTTTGAGGGTCCACCAGGGCCCCTCCAGTTTGGACTCGGTCATTTTCACCCAGTATGGCAGCTGCTCTGCTCAAACTGTTTCCTCAAGAATGTTAGGCGTTCTGCAGGAGAGTTCAGTTTTCACTTTTTTGTACAAAGGCCACATCCACATTTTTTTTTCATGATAATCTCTTCTCTATCTTTGGCTCCTTTTGAGATAATTGAGGGACATTGCCCTTAATTCCTATAGACCTTATGGTTTGACTGAGAGGATATATGAGGCACATGCGTAATCTCTTGAAAGGGACTGTGTGTGGCTGAATACTGTGACCCTTTGGCCTTTCTGTAGTTTTACCAAAAAGTTTTATAGGCACATCCCTTTTCTCTGTTTTATAGGCACATCCCTTTTCACATTTTCAAGAGCAATTTCTTAATTTTAACAGCTTTTGCTATGTGGAGAAAAGAAGAATTTATAAACCATCAAGCCCAATTTTTTTGTTTAATAGTTTTCCCCTCAATTAATCTCTCTTCTCTCACATTTTATTATAAACAGCAAGAAGCAATCAGGGTGGCATTTACATAATTAGAATTCTCCTTAGCTATACAAGTTCAGTACTTATAAGTTCCGCTTCCATGTGACCACAGGAGACCATTTTTACAAAGCTTTTCTGTCACTGTATAACAAGGACCTCCCTCCCTCCAGTTTCCAAAGATATATTCCTCCCTTCCTTTGAGCTCTCACCAGCAGTATCTTCCCAGTTGGCAGTATTTCTACTAACAGTTGTTCAAGGTAATTTAGGCTTTCTCTATCATGCTTCTCAAAATTATTTCAGCCTCCAACTACTGCCTGACTCCAAAACAGCTTTCACATGTTTAGGTATTTGACAAAAGCACTCACTTCCAGACATCAGAATCTGTTTTACCTTTATATTCTTGAATAATAATCACCACCAACATAACAGCTTAAAACAAAACTACATTTATTGTCTCACAATTTCAATGACAGTCTGAGCATGGCTTAACTGGGTCTTCTATTTCAGGATCTCACAAGTCTGCAATCAAGGTGTCAGTAGAGACCACAGTTTCACTTGAGACTGAAAATTCTCTTCTAAGCTCATATGGTTGTTGGCTGAATTATAGTCCTTGTAGTTATAAGACTTCCAGAGTCATCCCACTATTCTTTATCAGTGGTCCTCCTATAATATGGCTGCTTTCTTTTCAGGCCAATAAAGAGACCCAGGCTCTAGAGGTCCTCAGGTCTACCAGCAGGCCATATCAGATAGTTTAAGATAACTGCAGCCTTGGATGGCATATTGCCACTTTGTGAGAGACCCTGAGCCAGAGAAACAGCCGAGCCTGGGTTTCTGATCCAGTGGTGATACAACATGTGCTTGTGGTCTTCATCCACTAAGCTTTGGAGTGATTTTTTTTTACAAAGCAATAGAAAATTCATAGAGATATCATTATGTGGAGTGTTTCTCTAGATAGAGGCTGGCTCTCATCCCAGTGCTGATATAATAGAATGATATCTTCTTTACCTCTGTACAGCCTTGAGGAAGTATGAGTCTTAAATATGAGTCTTAAAAAACTACATAAAGTTTAATTTAGACCTTGAGTGATGCAAGAGCAATGGAAGGAACCACATATTTTCTATACCCTTGAGAATGGAATGACATTTACTAAGAGAAAGCTGAAATTTCAGAGGTCTTGCAACAGGTAAAAATGGTTGATTTACCAGTAAATTATTTTGATAAAAGACTGACTGCAAAACGGTAAAATGCACATCTCAAAGTATTCAGTGCATTCAAATAGCAAAGATCACTACTACTCCACCCCCACAGACACTGTCACACAGGAATCCTCAAATACCCCATCCTCCACCACTAAGAAATTGGGGAGAACTGAAATGACTTGGGTTAAATTCCACTGTGAGGTAGAATATACATCTCAAAATATAACTCAAGATGATTTCAAACAAACAAATAAGAAAAGGAATAAATAAATGTTAGTAGGCAAGTTACATTTTACATGTATACTAGAATTTGTTGGCTGACAAACTACACTAATAAAATAATATTTTCTTTCATAATTTGTAAATAGAATAAACTACACTGGTAGTTCACTGATGCTGAATTATCTTTTCTGTCCTCAAATAAAGACTGTTTTGTCTTTATCTACCTGTGAACAACTATCTGTCATAATAAATGATAAAAAGAATCCAAATAATAATAATACAAATTATAAAAATAACTATAATTTTAACAAAGAAGATAGAGGACCCTATTTAAAAAGTAGTCATTTTTAATAAATATTTGTATTAGTATAACTTTAAATTCACTTGCAATGATAAGAAATAGTACAGAAAGATCCTGTATATGCTTTACTTCAGTTTCCCCTAAATGTAACATCTTGCAGAACTAGAGGACATATGGCAACCAAGATACTGGCCTTGATACAATCTACCAATCTTATTCAGATTCCTTCAGTTCTGCTTGTATTCGTGTGTGTAGTGTGTGTGTGTGTGTGTGTAAGGTGTATTTAGTTCTTTAAACCTTATCACAAGTTAGTGTATCCACCACCACACAACTAAAATATGAAACAGTTTCATCACCACAAAGGAGGCTTGAAGTCCCAGATCAAGAAGTCAGCCAGTTTGATTCCCCGAGACCTCTCTCACTGGCTCTGTGTGTCCTCACATGATATTTCCTGTGAGTGCATGCATCCCTGGGTTTTCTGTGTACATCCATAGTTCCCCCTTTTTAAGGACTCCTGTCATGGCCTCATTTTAACTTAATCACCTCTTTAAAGAGCTCATCACCAAATACTGGCACATTCTGAGATACTAGGGGATAGGGCTTTATCATATGAATTTTGAAGGAACACAATTCAGCTCATAACAGAGTCATTTAAAAAATGTTACAGAAATAAAATCATACATGATGTAACCTTCTGGGATTGCCTTTTTTTAAAATTCAGCATAATTCTCTGGAGTCTCATTCAAGTTTTTGTGTATATCAGTAGCTTGTTTCTTTTTTATTACCGAAAAGTAATTTTTGTTATGAATGTGTCACAGATTATTCAACCATTTGTTTTTCTGAAGAATATATTGGCTGTTTCCATGTTTTGGCTATTGTGAATAAAGCTTTGTGAATAGGTTGTTATGTGAACATCCATTTTTAATTCTCTGGGATAAATGCCAAGAGAGCAATTGCTGGGTTATATAGTATTTGCATGTTTAGCTTTATAAGAAACTAGCTCTTTTCCTGAGTGACTGTACCATTTTACATTTCCACCAGCTATGTGTGAGTGATTCAGTTTTTCTGCATCCTTATTGGAATACACTGTTGTCACATTTTTAATTTTACTCATTCTGATAAGTATTCAATTATTTTGTCTTGAGGTTTTAATTTGCATTTCCCTGATGGCTAATTAGGCTGAAAACCCTTTCACATGTTCACTTGCCATCTCTGTATCCTTCCAAATGAAAGGTATACTCATGTTTTTTGTTCATTTTTTATTGAAATATGTGGTTCTTTAAAAACTGTTCAATCCTGAGTTCTCTCTATATTGCAGACATGAGTCCTATGTTGGATATGTGGTCTAAAAATATTTCTCTAATTCTGAAACTTGTCTTTTTATCTTCTTCACATGGTCTTTCCTAGTGTTGTCAGAGGGACACATTTTGAGTTGTTATTAGAATTCTGGATTAGATTGGAAACCATCTGTATTTTAAAGATGACAATTTATCAAGATTTATAGAGATCCAGTCAAATATTACAATACAAAGTTATGCAGTAGATTAATAAATTAATATTTTCTGAAGATGTTTGGGAAAAGGCATAATCTGTTCAGTCTTAATAACAATATCTAATATGTATCGTGAATTTAACAAGTTCTAAATACTACGATAAGCACAACTATACAGGGATTTCTTCATATAACCCTTCTAGCTATATTATGTAGTTGTTCATTATTTTCTCTACTTAACAGAAGAGGAAATTGAGTCCTAGAAGGATTAACTTTCCCAGACCTTAAATCCCTTATCAGAACATACAGGGATTTTGGGGAATAAGAAAGTACAAGGATGATTTTTATGCTTTTGGGCCTCAAAGTTCATTTATAACTGGTGAAAATTTAATGTCTGATAAGCTGAAATTTTAAAAGTTAATGGGATATGTAGCAGATGTTGGATATTCCTAGTTCACATGTAAGCATATGGATTTCCTTATCATGTGCATAAACTATTTTCTTGGTTTCATTACTCAACTCACATGTATTCAGAGCAACTGTTTCTCTGTTCACTTTTTCTCACTTTATTGACAACAAAACTACCAGAGTGGCTCTTAAACATTCCTTGATAACAGACTCTTTTAAAAATATTCATAAAGTTATGGATACATACCCTTGGTTCTATCTCACATGCAAATACAATCACAGCCTTACATGTGCTGATAGAATTTCAGATGGTATGCTGGTCCCCTGATGCTGCCTCCAGGTTCAATATCTCCATTTGCATTTCTAGTTTCTAATTTATATTGGTCGACTTAAGAAGCTGAAGTTATCAAACTTGTACATTCCCCACTAAACACCTAATGATGATTCCTTTAGTGGCTACTCTGTTGTATCCCTGGTATGGATAAAGTTATGAGAATTCTAAGTTCCTCATTTGGTTATTTTAACTGGTGCTGTACAACAAACTTGGCAGTTAAGAGTAGAAAGTAATTGTTCCATTAAATAATACCACTCCCTTTATTCATTTATTTTCTTTCTCCTTTTTTAAATTTTGGTATCATTAATATACAATTACATGAGCAACATTGTGGTTACTAGAATTCCCCCATTATCAAGTCCCCACAACATACCCCATTACAGTCAGTGCAGTAAGATGCTAGAGAGTCACTACTTGTCTTCTCTGTGCTATACTGCCTTCCCGTGTCCACCCCTGCGTTATGTGTGCTAATCATAATACCCCTTTTTCCCCTTATCCCTCCCTTCCTACCCTCCCTGCCAGTCCCTTTCCCTTTGGCAACTGTTAGTCCATTCTTGGGTTCTGTTAGTCTGCTGCTGTTTTGCTTTTTCAGTTTTGCTTTGTTCTTATGCTCCACAGATGAGTGAAATCATTTGGTACTTGTCTTTCTCCACCTGGCTTATTTCACTGAGCATAATACCCTCTAGCTCCATCCATGCTATTGCAAATGGTAGGATTTGTTTTCTTCTTATGGCTGAATCATATTCCATTGTGTACATGTACCACATCTTTATCCATTCATCCACTGATGGACACTTAGGTTGCTTCCATATTTTGGCTATTGTAAATAGTGCTGCAATAAACATAGGAGAGCATATGTCTTTTTGAAACTGGAATCCTGCATTCTTAGGGTAAATTCCTAGAAGTGGAATTCATGGGTCAAATGGTATTTCTATTTTTAGTTTTTGAGGAACCTCCATACAGCTTTCCACAATGGTTGAACTATTTTACATTCCCACCAGCAGTGTAGGAGGGTTCTCCCTTTCTCTGCATCCTCACCAACATTTGTTGTTCCTATTATTTTCTATGTTGGCCATCCTAATGGGTGCAAGGTGATATCTCATTGTGGTTTTAATTTGCAGTTCCCTGATAATTAGCAATGTGGAGCATCTTTTCATGTGGCTACTGGCCATCTGAATTTCTTCTTTGGAGAAGTGTATGTTCATATCCTCTGCCTATTTTTTAATAGGGTTATTTGCTTTTTGGGTGTTGAGGCATGTGAGTTCTTTATATATTTTGGATGTTAACCCCTTGTCGGATAGGTCACTTACAAATATATTCTACTATACTGTAGGATGCCTTTTTGTTCTGCTGATGGTGTCCTTTGCTGACGGTGTCCTTTGCTGACACCAATGGAAACTTTTTTAGCATGATGTAGTCCCATTTGTTCATTTTTAATTTTGTTTCCCTTGCCCAGGGAAATGCATTCAGGAAAAAGTTGCTCATGTTTATATTCAAGAGATTTTTCCCTATGTTTTCTTCTATGAGTTTTATGGTGTCATAAGTTGCATTCAGTTCTTTGATCCATTTTGAGTTTACTTTTGTGTATGGAGTTAGACAGTAATCTAGTTTCATTCTCTTGCATGTAGCTGTCCAGTTTTGCCACCACTCCCTTTATTTTATAGACATTAATACATGTATTTTCTGCAATATTGATATGAATGCTTATGTGATATTTATGAGCAAACACTTTCATTGCTGCCTTCAAGCAAAAAGTGATTTTCCAATCAAAAAAGATTTTGAAAGAGGACTTTCATGGCTCCTGTTTGGAGGTTGCTAATCAGAGCAGAGAAAACCCAGATGCCAATAGAGTAGAGGGTTAGCTCAAGAACAAAGATTAAAGCTTCATATAGACATTCTTGAAAGTAGTAGAGAAGTGGGCTGCTTGTATTTGGAAAAATCTATTGAAGGAAATTCTTGCTTACCAATCAATTATAAAAGACACTGTGCTAAAATCCATACATTTGTCTTCTGAAGTATGACAAATGATCAATGTCTGTGAATACCTAGCCAAATTCTGCAATGCACCAGTGACATTCTGCCTCTAATTAGAACCTTGAAGAAAAGAATCTGAAGCCTAAGATAAGATGGTTTTGAACTCAGCAATGTGGGGTGCACGAAAGGAAGATGATGAATCCAGTTCAGATGACAACTGTTTCCTCAATCATATAGGTTAAGGGTCATCATGAAATCCTTGGTGAGGAGTACTTGAAAACTGATGCCAAAATTTACTACATCTCCTTGATAAGTCAGCATAAAATTCTTCATGCTTTCAGTGATATACTATCATAATGCTGTCCACAGATTATTTTCACATATGCTCAAAATCCCAAATTCAGGAACTGTTTCAAGTTGCACTGTCATACATAGATGACAGCATCATGTCAACATGAAGACTAGTATCAAAATACAGCAAAATTTGATGAGCAACTCTGTAGAGTCCTCTCTCAATAAAATTTGATTTGCCCTGATTTGCTATATTTTAAAGCCTGTCTGTGCTGTGTGTTCCGTGTTGTATATGGTGGAAGCTTCCCTTTGTTCATGCTAAGCTTAATGCAAAATTGATAGACATTAAGATATTTAAAAACATTTTCAGTTTTTCTATATGTTATATATAAACATATACACACAAACCTCTGTGTAATTATAATGTGTTTGACAGACCTTTACTTACAGAAATGCGCATCATTTTCTCCTGCCAATTAAAAGTATGTTATTATTTACTATAATTATGCCAACCACCCTTGAAACATCTATGACCAAAGCAGATGTTTTCGAATGGAATTGAATAAAGCAGAAAAGATTAATAATTAACAATGACAGAAGCAAAGCAGAGAAAATATTCCTCATAATGCATGGATGTCTCTAAAGTATATAGACTTAAATGTTTTCATTTTTCTAAGAGAAATGGTCTTACAAAGTCAAAGTGATTTTAATGGCCTTATATTAAAAATTTCCCTCAGAATTTATTTCTTTCAAGAAATTAATCCTTTCCTCTCTCTTTCTGTCTAAAAAAAACAACAAAACCCTGGTATGGCTAGATTTATGAGCTTAGTAGCTGCATGATTTCAACTCTTTTTATCAAGTAGGGCCAACAATGGAAAATCAAATCAAGTTTCAGTGAAGTAATTAAAAAATTCTATTGCACTTGTGGTTCCAGCACATTCCTGGGTGCACAAAATTATTCCAACTGGGAGACAAAATCCTCACATTTTTGGGGCAACACCTGGGTGTTAATCAAAGGCAGAGCCATCAGTTTTTAGGCCTCTTAAAAATTCAATTGATAATTATTTCCTGGTTAAGTTGCTTACTACTGAAGATAAGCATAACTTCAGTTAGCTAATATCACTTTTCCTAATATCAGACTCTTCATCACTTTTGGTTTTTATTATTTTAAGTCTAAAATAAACCATGTGCCCTTTTGTACAATGCCTAACCAGTTCACTCTGGGTCACATATTTTACAACCAAATGGATTAAATAGTCCAATTATCTCCATTCCAAGATTGAGAATCTACCTCTTCTGTTGCTATACAAATGGGTTCTTTGCCAATTAAAAGAATTATAGCTAAAAATTTTAATTCAGACTGACAATAATGAAAATGATAATTACAAAAAGAACAACATATGTAATACTACATATATAATATTTATTCCATGTCCAGCACTATTCTAAGCAGTGCATTAGTGAAATTCGTTATGAATTTATTCTCATGATTTTTTAATTAACTAATTATAGTACTGGTATTTTACAGATGAGAAAACTGAGGTACAAAGAGTCAAAATAATTTGCCTCAAAGCAAACAGCTCATAAAAAGCAACCAGGAATTAAATCTAGGCAATTTAAGCCTATTCTGGAATAAGATGTTTTTTATTTAGCTCTTTTCATCCAATGACAGTAATTCCATAATATTCTGATGATACAATGCTGTCAGTTATGATATGAGCCATTGTATTTATAAGAAATCTTCAAGAAAAAATAATAGAAGAAATAGGTTAGCAAATGCCCTTTGATGTCAAGTGTGAAACTCATCCTGAGTTTAGGTACTTTAAAATATTTTTAAAATGAGAAGCTATAAAGATGCAAGTCATTTTTATGTATCATGTTCCTTAGTGGAAAAAGGTGACAGAAATTGTGTTCTACTTGCTCTTTGAGAAAGACTGAATTTCTTTATACATATAGAAAAGGGCAGATTTCAAAGATGGAGAAGGAAGAGAAAAATTAAGAAAAGCAAGCTTCACATGACTAGAGCCTATCCATTCCAGTAATGCACTATTGTGAGTGAGCTGGGTAGCATGATAATGACATTAAACCATTTGTTTCAGATTAAAAGAAAAGCACTGTAACACTAACATCATTTGGGTCTATGTTGGTGACAAATGGAGAACTGTAATAAAAACAAACCCCTTGGATATACTCTTAATACGACTGAATGAAGTATTAGATTTCTGTATTTTGTTTTATTGTCCATAGGATAGTCTCTTAAAAGTAAAATTAAGCCAATATTTTTCTGTGAAGTCTGTAAGCTTTCTAATATACCACCTCAGAGAACAAAGTTCTTGCTAAGAAATACTAACTCCTAGGTGTAAGTCAACTTTGAAGGCACATTCTTAGCTTGAACAGTCGGCACTCACAATATGTGCAGTGGACATCTGTTGGTTTACTCTACCCAACATTTACTATCTCCTTCCTCTGTTAGGTACAGCTGCAGCATCAACTGTTCCCCAACGCACACTCACACACACACGTGCACACATACAAACACGTTTCTTTAGGGAATTGCTTCTCCTTATCACATTCCATGTCGTTCTGGTAGAGTTTCTAATCATGGTATCATATGGATTGGCCATGGTGAATGGTCACAAAGTTCGGTTTATGACACAATTTAGACTGATCAAATATCCTGTTCTCGGGTTCATGTATATACTGAATTGGGGAAAAAAGATTTTTCTCTTCTCTAAGATTACTAAACTGTAGTAATGAAAACTTGAATTTGACTGTGGCCATTGTATCCCCTCCTTCCACTTCATAGAGGGTTAAGGAGCCTACTTGTAGAGTTACAGAGACAGGATCTCTCCTTTTTTCTTTCCCTTACTCCTGGCTGTTCTGAGTTACATGAATTAATAAATTCCCATTTTGTCTCAATTGGATTTCTGCTTTTTCTAAATAAAAAGGAGACAAAGGAGGAGGAGGAGACATGAATTCTCCAATTACAGGTGTTTGTAACTTCCCTAAACAATAGCACATTTAATGGCTTCTCACAGTAGTTTCCTTGTTAATATATAAACAACCATACAATAATATCATTTAGGAAATATATTGGACCCAAAATTAAAACTGCAACAAAAGTGAACTCCATGAATTAACTTTCAACAAAACAAAATTGAAGAGTTAACCACCACTCCTATTTATCTGTAGTTTCATGTATTTCATCCCCACAAAGCCAAGACTCCATAAATCCTGAGGAAATCTCTGACAGCCTCTATCACTCTACAAACAGTGGGCATAAAATGGAATGAAATGTTTACTGACACCTTATCCTCGGTTTGCAGCATCATTCAAGGAGAACATGTTTGTGTAGAACGCCTCACTACATACTCAGGAGGAGTTGGAAAGGGCTCACAGGATCTTGGAGCCATTTCGCGTGGAACACCTTTAAATAAAATGTCCGGACTTTATCAGGCATATCTTCCAAAGATCACTTGAAAAGAAACTTCGAAGTCTGTACTACTCAGGTCTCACTCTATACCTTCTCAGCCTTTGGGACCATACCCAGGCATGTACATCCTGATAAAGCACCCTATGTAATTCTGGGACTCACTCCTGATTAAGAATATATGCCATGCAGAAATTGGTGTTTTCTATCCGTGTGCCCCAGTAAACAGACTATGCTCTGAGACTAGAGACCCCTTGCAATTAAGCATAGATAACAGGGTCTGGCACAATGGAGGCACTCAATATATTTTTGTAACATAAATAAATCAAATTGATTTGAATTCTCTATAAATTTATCTGGATGGAAAAAATATCAGAATTCCTGGTGCCATGATTTTTTTCTGTAAAATGATACACTGTTCTTAGGATAATACATCTTCTTTTCAATCACTTGTTTTAGTAGGGGAATGTGTTAAAAGCTAAAAATAGATATGCAACATTCAACAGAATAGTAATATTCACTATTCACCCACAATGAATACTGTGCAAGAAACTGGTAGAACAGAGTACAGGGTGAGACAAGGATGAGGAGAAGGCTGACTTCAGTGGATATGCAGTCTTAAGTCTGCCATTACCGTTGGTGTCTACATGAGCAGACAGGGCCTGGTCTAGATACACCCCATTAGACAAAGCAGAAAAGGAATATACCTTCATTATAACCTCAGTGCCTAGAGACAAAGTGGTGTCCACAAAAGGATGCCTAGTGTTCCCACGTTGGAGAGGAATATGCAAGGTATTTAGAATAAAGACAAAAAACATACAGTGTGAAGAAGCATGGGAATACCTAATTTTTTTTTAATATGACTGTCTGTGATGGGTGCTAATTTGTTTTATTTGTGTAAAATTAAATTGAATGAAAAAAATGAACTCTTCTGATTAAATAAACTCTACCCTACTTAACACATGTACGTGTGTGTGTGTGTGTGTGTGTGTGTGTGTGTGTGTATATACACAAATTTTTTTTTATTAAGGTATTATTGATATATAATCTTAGGAAGGTTTCACATGAGCAGCATTGTGTTCACAACATTCACCCATAGTATCAATTCCCCCCCCCCCAACCTCACTGCAGTCACTGTCCATCAGCGTAGCCAGAAGCTGTAGCATCACTACTTGTCTTCTCCGTAACACATGTATATTTTTAACTTGAGCAAAGAAGCAGAATAATGGACATCTAGTGTTTAATATTCCAGCACCCATTCACCCTTTACCATCCTTATATCTTTTAGGGAAGCACCTTTCTCTGTCTGTGTCTTTGCGTTAAAAATAGTATCACTTCAGGGGTCCAAGGATGGATGCATGATGATAATCCTGGAAAATTAGAATGTTCTCTACTCCTGACCTCAATGATTGGTTCAGAAATGAGTATGTGACCCAAATAATTTCAATAAGAATCATCCCCAGATCTTTTGATACTACTATTGGTAAAGAGGTATAATTGGTATAAAGGAAGCCTGGAGTTGCTTGTGACCTGTTTGTCACCACAGTAAGCGAGGCTACTTGGAAAGAATCAAAGCCATACAGAGAAAAGAGCAGGCAACTAATGGGGAGAGTCAGAAATAAAGGAAAAGAGAGAGAGAACATGTACTAATAACACTGTTGGAGACTGGCTGCAAAGGTGCAGACCACTTCTTTTCAGCTTCTCAGTTACGTGATGTTAAATTCCTTTGTTGGTTTAAGTAACACTGAATCAAGACACCGTGATTTGCAAAAATAAAAATCCTGCATAGTGAGATGGGCCAGGTGCTTTAAGATTAAGATCAAGACATCATGAAGAGCATTTAGGGTCAGACTGGGTCTAGGAGGGGCTCAGATTGTGTTCATCTCCATCTCTTTGGATTACGAGATCATGGAAATATTCACAAATCCTTACAGAAAGATGGAAAATGTACATGTTTGTGTGCATATATGCAGTGATGTCTAAATTTCCTTTGCAGAAAAATAAGTACCCACCAAATCAGAGAAGTTTCAAATTAATATCTTGTTGGGAATGGGGTAGGGAGAGTGAATGGCTTAAGCTTGGTTTACCAGAGCTCCGAGAGGATAACTTTATCATTCAAATTGAGACACTTTTGAGAGTCAAAAAGCACACTAATAATGACATCAAGACAACAAGTATAAATCAGGATTATCTCAGGGAAACTAAGACATGTTTATTTTACATAAAAAGAATAAAATTATACATAAATGTATATATATATAATTAGTTCAAAAGTCTCAAGTTCAAATCTGTCTCCGTATGACATTTTAGCAAATCACTTTAGTACTCAGAATTTGTTTTAATTTAAAAAATGGTTTATATCTTTCATCACAAATGGTTGCTTTGAAACTCATTTGTTATAATGGTTGTGTATACAGTTAACTACCAAGTTTTCTTTTTGATTCATTGAAATCCAATTGTTTTAGAAGCAAAGGCCCAGAAAGAGTTGATGCGAGACAGAAAACAAAGGCAAAAGGTTGAAGAGTGGCCAAGAGTGTCTGTGTAAACCTAGCACTGGATTTCTATTTATTAGCTGGGGTCTGCAGAGGACTTTCTTGAAGGCTGAGGGCACCACCTGGAGGTAACAGGGGTGCATTAGCATATATTTGCACCATTTCTGTGAGTCTATAATAGGAGCACTTTGTAAGCATTTCCATGAAGAGAGTTGATCATGGAGGCTCTGGCCGCTTGCCCAGCTTATTATCCAGAGTAAACTCTGGCTTTAACTTGGATCCATTTAAATATCATGTCACCTTCCAAAAAATTTTTGCCAGTAAACTGTCAAGGTTTCTTACTTCTGAATTACTCATTAAAAAGCCCGGTGTGGACAGGGATTCAGGAATCTTAGACACTGGTCTCAGGTCAGCGGCCATGAGGCTGCGGGATCATGAATAAATCAACTTATTTCTGAAATATGTATACTTAAAATGAGAGACTAGGATGGTGTAGCATAGTTGTTAAGAACAATTACTCAGCCATCAAATATGAATTCGAAATATGCATTCACCATGTGTATCTGTGGAAAATTATCTAACTTATGTAATTTTTGTTTTCTAACCTGAAAAATGAGAACATTAATAATTATCTTATAAAGTTATTAGGAAAAGAGCATAATAGCTTAATGTATTTATGACAGCACCTGATATTTACTAATAGCTCAGTAACTTTTCTAAGTCCCCATGAACACTCCAACAAGAACATTATACTGTTACATCGAGTTGTAAATATTGTTACTTAAAGCTTAACTGTTCATAGACAAATTGTATCTTACAAAATTTGCTGCACCAATATATATTCCATCCTAAATGTTCTTTCTAAAATATGACATTGAAAGGTAGAGGTCTAAGTTTTCTTCTCTCCAGCAAATCTTTGTAACTGTGTCAACCCACACAGTACAGGAAAAGTAATGCTACCTGACTTCTAACGTAGATCTAAAAAGACAATATGGCTTCTCTCTCAGAACAGGCTCGGTGGGGTCATTGAACCATGTGAGAAGTCTGGCTCCCTGAAACTTCTATGCAGGAGATACCCATGGAGAGCTCATATAAGGCTGGAGGTGTCCAAGAAACCCCTGTGTTTGCATTCCTCAGCTATTTGGATCATCCCAGTATGAGAAAGGTTTCAGAGGGTTTTATACTCTACTTCTGAGCAACCCCATTTGACACTGTGCAGAGCAGAGGCAAGCCATCCCTGCCAAGTACTTCCCAAATTACAGATTCACAAGCAAGTTAAATTATTGGTATTTGAGGCTGCTAATATTTGGAACAACAAACATAGTTTGTTGTGTATCCATAGGAACAGGAATATCTAGTGTTTAAAACGTATTATTATTTACTTTGCCAATGACCTAACAAAAAACAGGTTTGGCCTCCTGAAATCAGAGTTCTAATGCATGGTTCTTTATTTGTTGCCTTAAATTTGAGTTAAAGATGTGCAGACTCTAGGACTCCACACATTTATGGATAAGCACTTAATTTTAGAGAAGATCTAATTAAACATCTGGACTCACAAAAGTACCCAAAAAGTGGCCTGCCTTCCTCTAAACCTTTTCTGTGTCTTAATTCCATGCTTATTAAACTCTAAAATGGAAATGACTTCAGGCACCATGTTAATTTTTAGTTCAAAATACCCACATGGACATATACCTTTAGTGTTACCCTACATAATGCTTTAGGCAAATGTTATTTAATCAAAGATCCCAAACTAGTTTGTTTGTTTGTTTGTTTTCAAACGAAGCTATTGTTATTATTTGTTGCAATAAACAAACTTTTCCTTTTTGGTAAAATGAATTCATCAGAAGCTATCATTTCTAATGCTTAAGTGGACTATTTAAGTCATTTACCTCTATTATTAATATTGAAAATTATTCTAAATACAATGCAAATATAATTGTAATTGTTTATAATCCTGAATCAAAGAGTAAAAGGATCAAATTCAGGTACATAGAACTTTATCAATTCAACACAGGCTGTATGAGCATCATGGGCAATGTCTTACAGCCGTGCCTGTGTGATTCTGCCCTAGAATACTGACCTCATTTCAAGGGGGAGAATCGAAAATATATATTAATAAAAAATATGTGTTTTTCCCCTTGTTCAATTCCCTTACTGAGCATATCAGTAATCAAAAATCAATAAAATGTTTGAAGATTAATATTTAAAATTGGGTGGCAAAATGCTGGTGCTTTGCAACAACTTTTAAAAATATCAAAATAGTACTTGTCACTTGGAAGAGTAAAGGGAGGGCTAATCCAACCGGCTACACCACTCATTTAAAACTCCCAATCGTATTTTAAAGAGAAAGAGGCAAGTTCTGAAATACTACAATCTAAGTAATGCAGAGAAAGCTTTCCCACCCCACCATCCTCAGTTTGCTTTTTATTGGACTTCCATTTTTTCACTATTTCTTCTTGTAAAGCTGTATGTCTCTAACTATATAGTACAGATTGTTGAGAATAGTTTTCAGTTGTATCTATAAGCTTGGACATTATTGAGCATCTGGCCCAAGTATCACATACACGTAGGAAAACTACGATGGCCAAAGTAGAAAAACTAAAGTGACCAAGAAAAATGGAGGGATCTCACATACGGAGAGGTCATGGTGGGTCAGGATCAGAAAGGTTAGGGACAATATGAACAAGTGCTGAAAAATAGTTTCCTTCAAAGGCTATAAAGATGTGTCAATATAAACTAAGTCTTGTCAGTCTTCTGGTCCTGTGAGAACTTTAAAGTAAGAAAATTGATATTTGAACCTACTGTCAATGGTGTGGTATTAGGAAGTGCACATTTGAGAACTCAGGAGTCAGGCTTCCAGTCCTAATTCTGAAACATATTAAAAATCTAATCTAAAAAGTTATTTAATTTTTCTCAATTCATAATCAATACTAACTCACAAGGGGGTTCTATTGGGAATATTTTCCTGGCATAAGAGTAGGAGTTATAGGGGATATTTGAATCCCCTAATATTTTGTGGACATGCGGTATAGTGGGGAAGAGAGTCTGTAACTTATCTTCTCAGCAGATCTGTCATTCCCTAAAATTTAAGAACAATTCCATGATCTCTTTTAGAACAAACATTGGACATATCAAACCTATCAGATAAGTTCAGGCTACATTTATAAAGAATATTAATATTTTTCAGCTAAATTATACAGTTAAATTAATTGATATACAGTGAATAATAAAGAAAAATCAGATGTTTTAGAGTTTGTCAATAAATTATTTGACTGATATAAAATAAAGGAAATATATCATTTTACAATGCAACACAGTTTTGTGCCATGAACCATTTCAGACCAGCCTACACTTTGTGAAAGATAATAAATATTAGAAGCATGGATAAAAATAATTTAAAATAGGCAAGTAGTTAGCATAATCTAACAACCTCACTGGACAGTTAGTAAAAGTTTTAATTAAGAGGTTCATAATTTGTGCTTACCAGAATTTGGGAAGTCATTGTGGCTGGCTGTATTCTCATTTTAAAACATTGATGTTTGTGTGACTGTTGAGAAACACATTCTCTGTGAGAGTCTTTTTTGATTCTTTGGATTAGCTTATAATTTCAGGATGTCTCCAATATGCCACCCAGTAATCAGCCCTGAAGGTAAGAAACACTACACAATTATTACTAAGCCACCAGCTGATAAAAAACACAAATTTATCAATTTTCTGACTTACATAAGAATTGACATAGTGGTTATTCAACAAATTTTTTCAGGTATTATATAATGATGTTGTCAAAGCAAAAATCTCACTGAATACATTTAAACAGGCAAGGAAGACTTCATTCAAGGCTATTACAATAGGGGAGAGACAAAAGAACTAAGTCTGAGTTCAACGTAGATGAAACAAAGGCCAAGGGAGGTTTTTAAAAGCTGGAGTAGGGGAGACGATCTTTGTCTGATGATTGGCCTCGCCCAGAGAAAAATAAACTTTCTTCTATTTTCATGACAGCAGGTAGTTTTACAACTGGGAGCTAGTCAGCCACGACACTTAGGCTCCTGATCTGCCACAGAGGCTGAGAGGTGGGTCTCTCTCTTGAGGATTACTTTTCAAAGGAATGGCTCCTGGGTGCTTGGGAAAGACATTTCTAGGTTGTAGAAGTGGCAAAGGCTTTCAAGGAGACATTCATCCTAAAAGGGCAGAGAAAGTATTGACAATGAAAAATTTTCTAAAATAAAAGCTCTAGGAAAAGGTAGGTCAGGCCCCAGAGTCAGGAAGAAGCTTGGCTAAAATTTACTCAAGCTGAGAGAAATGTTAAAGCTGTCTTGATCACTGGTTCAAAATTCACCCACTGTTTTCATATATTATGCAAAATCTATAAATGACAGAATCACTCTCTGTATGAGGACGTTAATAAGAAGTCACCATTTCAGCTTAAGTATACAAAAATGTGATGAACAGAGTATTATTTTTTCACAAAAGGTAACATGAAATTTGTATTCTGTCACTTAGAATAGATTTTATTTTGTCCAACAGTTTGTTAGAATTTTCTTCATATATTTATGTTGATTTTAAGTCAGTGTATACTTTTATTATTTCTCATGTTCATTTGAAGTATTATTTCTCATGTTCATTTGAAGCATTAATGTAGCTTAAGTGATTGTTATCTTAGTATATCTGATCGATCACAAGAGAGGCAAATCATTTCTCTTGACATCTTGAATAGAGCACCTTTACGTTTATATTTATCTTTTGTTTGGATCATAGTGTATGATCACTCATTTAGCAAAATGTTCAGAGTTGTTCCTGGTCATACTTCAGGGACCATCCTTTTCTTGTGTGCAGTTTCTGGGGCTTCCATATTCTTCAGTTATCCACATTGCTCACATTGTGCCAAGAGCAATTATTGAAAATGTTCTCTAGCCAATGACCTTGGTGCAGAAGTCACCCCTTGATAGTGAATCTTTATATTAGTGACAGTAAGAAGGTGACTTATCCCATCTGAACAATTAAAGGCACTGTATAAAAGGCCACATTTCTCCTAGGTGTACTGAAAAAGGGCATGGAAAGAAAGTTTAATGTAAGAAAATAAAGCATGAAATACGGAGTTTCACCCATAAAGGGGATCACATCCCAGGCCTTTTATACAGCCCTGCTCTTCAGATTATACTATTATCATTCGCAAGCAAAGAGGTTCTCACTGTTCAAATTCTAACTTTAATAATATGGTGTAAAATAAACCTCCAAGAACAGCTGGGTTCCCCAGAAACAGATGCCGACACAGAGATTTATATGCAGAAGTTTATTGGAGATGGCTCTTAGAGCCAAAAATCTATAAAGGAGGGAGGGAACCAGGGTTGAGCAGGAAGAGATACTGAACTACTCCTATGCATTTGCAGCAGAGGCCTAGGCTGGACCCAAGGTAAGTTCTGCCCTTGAATAGTCCTCAGACATGCCTGGACTGAGGTAAGGAGGCCTGGGATTTGTGTGCCCACATTGATAATGCTGACAACCATGGGAGGGGTTATTCTGATCGAGGTAGTCCTGTCCCCTCAGGTGCTTTGTGAGCAGCAGCAGTTAGCACTCCCGCTGCTGTGAAATGGCACAGTGCTGTAAGGGGGTCTGGTGACACAGCGTATCATAACTTTAATTCACCGTTTACACAGCTTTGACTGACATGCTTTATATAATAAATTCACGCAAATAGGCAACAGTTTTGCTAGCATTCTGGTTGGTCTTTATGCTGGGAAACGTAAGTGGAATCTAAGTAGGGAAAAATAAAGCCCCAGAAGCTGCAATTGATATTCATCATCTCCCTCTTCTAGTAACCGTTCTAGATTGCCTTCACCCTCAGTTAGCATTTCTGCTTGCACAGTGGTTTACCCCATAGTCCCTACAGGGTCCAAACCCCTGATGTCCATAACCTTTTATTTATCTTCAAATTTAGTGAGGAGACTGTCAAATGATACCCACTAGACTAGTCCACCTGCATGCCAAATGCCCCCTCTTCCCTGTCTCCACGACCTATCAACAGCCTTATCTCCTCTTAATTTTCTTGCTCATCTCTTGGAACAAGGAGTACAAAGTGATGGGTGTCAGTGCCTAAAGTTTAGTGGGACACTTGCTGTGCCCCTCATATAAGAATTTCACCCCTTGAATTGCCAGACACAGAACTTTGAGGAAGGAACACAATTGGACTAAGTGCACTAAGTGATGGCAGACATTCCACTTCTGTTTCTTGCCTTGGATGCTGGGCTCAATCAGGTTGTCTGTCTACTGACACCACCATCATACTACCCATTGTTCTAGGTATGCTGTGTGCTGGAGAATGGCACTTAGTCCTTCCAGTGTATCTATCGTCTCCAATCTGGTACTCCAGCAGGGCATTTAAAGAATTGTGCCACTTATCTATCACGGTAGTAGCTTCTGGTTCTTACTGTGTGTTATATGACAAGTGGGTTCTGTGATTATGTGTTTTCTTTTCTACCTACATGGCTGAAAAAATGATACAATATTTTGTAGAATTTATGGTTATTGGAGTAAATACTTGGAAGATCCTCAGAGAGTGGAATTTACAGACCTGCAGTTAGGAAAGCCAAATCCCCAGAGTATGTCAATACCATTCAAAGTGGACTTACTGCCATCTTTCACCAAATAGGTAGTTGGTGCCCACTATAGCTAGTGTAATATCAGAGGTACAACCTAGGTGAGAGTTGGTGGTAGAATTATTAACTGGATAAGCATTGTAAATAGTGGCCCATGCTGTTGGGTTCTCATGCACCACCTCCAGTGCTGCCACCACGACTGTTGCATCTAAGAGCCCCTAGTTCCAGAACTGGTGCTGGCAGATGTCACCCGGATGAGTCATTCTGCCTACTTGATTGTCAGTGCCTCTTCCATGACTGATCTTCTCATTTGGGCATTAACAGGCAAAACGATGATTTTCACATCTTTTACCCACATCTGTAGGTCTGCCTACGTGCTTTGTCCCCAGTCCCCTTTGTCTGTGATTTTCTAACTTTCAATTTAATTAGAATATCTTTTGGTGGAGGAAGAAGAGCAGATAAGAAACAGTTATTTTCCAATCCAGCAAGTCTGTCTCCTTTATATGTTTTCTAATTTTTGTTTGGAAAATAAATCATTTTCTTTTTTCTTGTCTATTACAAATGCACATCTAAACAAATTAAAACTAACAAAAAATTATAATTCCTAAAACTAATATTTCTATAGAATCTTAGGTCTGTAATTTCCTAGGCATATGTTCAAACTACCAAGTTACTTACAAGCAATAATCTTGCCATTTGTTTAACCCTTCCTAAGCATGGGTCACCCAGTCTCTAGCCTCACATTACATGTTCCTCACTGCTCTTTTAACCTCCAGTACAAGTTTTTTTTCTTATCACCCTTCTAATCTCCACCCACTGTCCTGTTCCAAATGCCACATATTTTAGTTCTATTACTACACATTTATATATGTTATTCATTGCTGTTTACAAATGATCCCAAAACTTAGTAGCATAAATACAGAAGACATGTTATTTCTCTTGATTCTGTGGGTGGTCTGGAGGCTTCCTCTGCTGTTTTGTTTGGGCACATTTATGCAACTATTTTCAGCAGACAGTTGGGACAGCTGGGGAAGCTAGATATCTCTGTTTCTCTTCACAAGATCTTTCATCCTGGGCTTCTTCATAACATGGTCCTGGTGCGGTGTCCCGAAGGTTGAAGGCAGAAGTTGCAAAGTCTCTTGAGATGTGGGTTCTGGAAGTGCCAGGACATCATTTCTGTCATGTATGTAGTCAGAGCCCATCACAAAGTCATCCCATTTTCAATGGGATGTATATAGATGCCACCTCTCGGTGATGAGAGAAGCAGCAATGTCACGTTGCAAAGGACCATGGAGGGAATTGTAGCTATCTTTTAAACAATATACTAAACTTATCCTTTCAGATTATATGTATTAATATAATATGAAGCAAGGATATTTGTACTAGGCCATCCAGTTATTGGATGTGACCTGCTGCCAGAAATGGGACATAACCTTGGCAGAAATAGCTCCTTTGGGTTAAAAGGAGTTTCCATAGAGATGCTCAGCTTTGAGTCATCAGGAACCACAAGTCCTCACAGCCTGGATAGGAAGTGTCTCAGGCCAAAGGTGGAGATCTGGAAATCACAAAATGTACTCTCCAGAAAATACTACACACTCTGATTTGTGCACAGCACACATATTGTACAGGTTCAAATACAATCACTATCCGAGTAAGAGGATGATTAAACTATCTATTGTTCTTCTAATACACAATAATATGTTCTTACAAATCTTGAAGTTTCTTGGTCTACTCCTTAGATCTACTTGCCTATCTTGTCTATGAGCAAGACTTCAAGGTTCAGCACAGTTGTTCCCTTTTCTGAGAACACATCACTGCTTCCCTGCTCACTTCTGTTTCCAGCTAGAATGGAACTACTCATTCCTATATCCCTTCTGTTAAGGCTCCACTAACCCTTATGAACCTATCTATATGTATGTTTATTTGTGTCTCCAAATAGATTATAAACTCTCGGGAAAAAGTGCATCGTCTTATTCATACTTTTTTAACCCGAGGGCTTAGCATAGCACTCATTATAGAGCTGCTACAGTGGGCATACCCTAAAGATTCCCCTGTGATTCCTGTCCCCTAGTATTCATGCCTATGTGCAACCTCTTTCCCTAGAGCATGGATGGGACCTATGATCTGCATCTAACAGAGAAGATATGGCAAGGTTGATGGTATATTTCCCCTGAGATCATGTTAAATATATGGCAAATGGAAAGGGATGCTGCACATGTAATTAAGGTTAACTTAATCAATTGACTTTTAGTTAGTTCAAAGAGAAGTGGGGGTGAGCCTGATATAATCAGGTGAGCCCATAATAGAGATCCTAGGTCTTTCCAATCAGAGACTTGAAGAAGCAGAGACGTTCCTTTTACATTGCTGGCTTTGAAGAGGCAAGCTGTCATGAATTCTATAACCACAAAGAAATGCATTTTGCCAGAGACCCGAGGGAGCTTAGAAACGGGCCCTTCCCTAGTGGAGTGTCCAGATAAGAACACAGTCCAGAAAACACCTTGATTTCAGATTTGTGAGACCCTCAGCAGAGACCTCAGCCAAGCTGAGCCTGACCCAGACCCAGGGAAGCTGTAATATAATAGAAGTGTATTGTTTTGTGCCACTAAGTTTATGATAATTTGTTGTGCAGCAACAGAGAATAAAGGCAGCTCCCATCAGTATGTGTAATCGTGATACATGTATGCAATAAATTTATGGCAATAGACAGTATGGTTTTCAGTATGAATATTATCTTAATATATTGATGGATTGAAGAAAGTTAAAATTTGGTGCAGTTTATCTAGTTCAACCTCTTCCCCCCACCCCCACATAAAGCTACTGTGCCAAGAAAACTTAGGTAAAAAAATGAATGATAAAATTAGGATTTGAGCACAGATCTATTGATGATTATTTCAGTTCTGCTTATAGCATCAAGTTCCCTCCCTGTGTAAGAATATATGTGAATTGTCTTTAAAATGATAAAGCCATGGCAGTGATTGTATTCATTTTTGGGGGAAGTAAAATTTCCATTGCTCTGATATACATTAAGTAACCAACTTGTTTGAATGCTTCCCTAGAGCAAGGAAGGCATGGAATGAATTCCACTAAAATAAAAGGAGATATGAAGTCACAGTGTTTGACTTCAGAGAAGTTGTTACTTAACTTGGGTTGCGTGAGAGTTCTGCCTTGTGACTTGTATTCTGTTGTCTTTTTCTAGTCATCACTAAAGGGACTGTGAAAGATGTTTGGTTTCTCTTCTACTAAGGGAATAGGTTATGAACACTCTGGGTCACTCTAATTATAAGTGCTTGTTGGAAATGGCATGCCATTTATCGCTGCATCTTATGCTGATTTGTACTGGTAGAAAAATAGTGTCTTTCCTTAAGCAAATAGAAATAACTGATAAACAATGCTTTATTTTGTGGGGTTCTATCTCTTTAAAATTTTCTTGCCCTAATAAATCTCTCCTCTCTGCATTATTTTTTATAGAGTTAATAGGCAAATTTATTATCCTAAATACCATTACTGATGTTTTATTCTCTAATTTTGGAAGTTTGGTATAGAAATATTTATAAGGTTATATTTATGATAGGACTGCAATGTATTTAATTTACATGTATATTTTCTCAAGTAATTTCTTTCTTTTGTTTTGGTTGTACTAGCTAAAATATTCAGATATTATTAGTCATAACCTTTAAAAAGACTTAAGTTTTACTCATGCCACTGAAATATCCCAAAGATATAAACCTTGATTTCCATAAGTAACAGGACAAGGGTCACAAAGAGGAGAAATATGTCATAAACTCACTTAGTAGAACATGGTAGAAATGAGAAAATAATTGAAATATCTGTAGTATTTACATAATTAGTTCAGTAAAGTGAATAAGGCTGACACAAAATTTCTACCATTTTAGTGTGATATATAAGTATAATTAAAAGTGAGAAGAAAATTCTAAATCAATTCAACTGAAATTGCAAGCATTCACTGCATACCTCCTAGGCCCTATCCTTACCATATATATAACGAGCTAGATTTCCTCTTATTGGAAAAATGAACACTTGTAAAATATTGTCACTGTTTCTAAGGAAATCATATTTAATTAAAGCCAGATTTAATATCCTTTAGTCATATGCCAGGTATTTAAAATATTGCCTTCCAGATTATATTCTGGAATACTAGGTAAACTAAACAAATATTTTGGAAATTGTTAGTATAATTAAATTCTAAACAAGTCCTGATTGAGGATCTAATGCCAATAATTAATTTCAATGTAATGAGATACATATAATGGTATTATCAGGTGTAGATTTGGAGCAGGATAGAAAAATTAACATTAACTTCACCAAAGTGGGGGAGGGCAGCCAGGGCAAAATCCGGAGAAGAAATAAAAAGAAAAAGGCAAAAAGACATCAGAGGTTTTGCCCAGCATTGTCTCCCTTCATAAGAAAACTGCTACTCTACCCACCCCAACCAGGAACAGACCAGTCTGAGCTGTTGTATATCCATGGCGATTCCCTACTCCAGGCATAAAGGACCTTCCTTTGAGGTGAGGAAGTTTGGAACACACGTGAGTTATGCCAATAAGTAAAACAACATAACTATACTTAAACATTTAATTATCAGAGCTTGTTACCATGAAAACACAAGAATTTGAATGGACATTGCTTAACTTTTTGTATGCATCCATTATTAAAGTGAAACATGATATAAAAATAAATAAAGATTAGATATCTCCTGATATCAGAGTTGTTTAAGGACTGTATGTTTCATTTTTTATTTTTTAAAACTTTAACATCAGATTGGGGAAAACAGTCTTCATTAAAAATATAAACTGAACAAGAGGTTTTTACCACACTATGTGTAAGGATAAAAATAGCACTGCAAAATTAAGTAATATTTTTTTACTTTGAGTCATTAGTTTCCATTCCATTAATCAACAATACTTTGTCAAGTTGAATTGAATTCTATCCCTGTTTCTTCACAGAGGCTAGTTTTTTCAAATATATTCTTCAACCTATTTGAATCAAAGATAGAAGCAGCAATATTCTCTGTAAACATGGCAATTAATTTGTAAAAATATACTTTTCTGAATCTTTCCCTTATCTATTATATGAATATTTAGATTAGAAATTATTTATTCATTTTTTACTCTAAAATTGTGTGACTTCACTTAAATTATAATGCACCATTTTAATATTTATCAAAATTATAAATCATGCCAAGAATTTATTTGTTTTTTTAATTGAAATACATTTGACATACATTGTGCAAATTTAAGATATACATGTGATTTGATACATTTTTAATTATAATATGATTACCATTAACACCTCTATCAAATCACAGAATTATAATTTCTTTTTAGTAGTTGGAATAATTATGATCTAAGTCTCTTAATAACTTTGATGATTGTAATACAATATTACTGTCTATATTCACTATACTTTGCATTATATCTCTAGGACTATGTACTACTTGATGCAAGTTTATGCCCTTAAACATCTGGTTGGTTTTAAAAAACTAGAGTCAAGTGCTTGCTCCTTAAAATTAGGTGTTATCAACCAATTGATTTAAAATATTTTTAAAGTAATTATATATATAATGTACTCTAAAGTCAGTACGAGAGCCACACTGTTCTTCAAAAAAAAATTAAACAGACTTCTTAAACACTTCCCAAATAAGTCAACAGTGGAAGTATGTGTAAACATACAATACAGGCCTATTTATGTTTCTGTATATTGAAAAATTAATTGATCAATAATCGCTGGGAAAAAGTAATTTCTTTTAAATTACAAAATGTAAAAGGTTTCAGAAGTTTTCTGCATACTTGAAACTAAGTAGTAAACTAAAATATCCTGAGTCCTCACTGAGGGATCTTTAAAGAAGTCTCCCAGTGATCAATTTGCTCCACTACTAAAATGTCTGTAATATTGCTAGTGGAGTCTGCTGGGCAAGCATGCAGTGTTTCAAAGCCGGCACAACATGCTGTGGTCTCCTGCATTGAGAGAAAATGTCCTGGAAAAAACCCTCTATATTGAACTACTTGGAAACCATTATGTTTGCTTTGGAAAGAGGAAATTCCTTTCTATCTTTTACCACCATACATGGGAACAGCAAACTAAGTCTTGAGGTAGGTAAAATAAGCTTTGAACGTGCACAGTGTGCCTATTTCCTGGTCTGCTTTCCATCATAGGACCCTTCCCACCCATCTCATGTGTCTTGTCTTTTGTTATCTTTTCACTTTCCAGAATTTGCTCATTCCTCCACTGTAACACAATATGGAAGTACTTTATATAAACATTTCCCCTTATTAGCTTTAATTTCAATTTAGCTTTCTGAGGGCAGAATTCATACTTTTAAAATCATAAAAGCCAAGCTGGTGACTAGCATTTAATGAGTGATATGTCAATATTTACTGAGTTCATTGAGAAAACAGTGGGCTTTCTAAATGGTGTGCTTTACCGAATGTCATGGTCTTATAATAGGTGCATGAAGATGTTGCCATTAGAATAGCCAGAAATGAAATAAGTGTTGCCTAAAGATAAAAACATTTCCACTAGAGATCTAAGGGCAGAATCATACCAAACACTAATTCTCATTAGTATCATAACTGTATTACAGCATATTTTTGCAAATTGTTGATGAAAAACCATTGAGTTTTTAAGTAGATACTAGTTAATTATTAAGAGGTACATAATATTGGAGTTGCATTTGCTTTTGTAAGTGTAGTGATGTAATTACTTCATAGAAAGGAACATTACTAATATGAGTCAAGTAGTAGAAAGTTTTCTTAAGGTGGGGTAGACTTTCGATTACAGTTTCAAAAGTTTTTAATGGAAATGCAACCCAAGACCACAGTGTGATTTTCTCATATTACAACTTGTTTTATAAACTATTTATAAAATTCCATATAAAAACTTGGATGACACATATTGATGTCTTATTAATTTGTTTTGGCTATAATTTATTTTTGTCTTTTTGCTGAACATCTATTTTTATATTTAAGAACTATAAATTTTATGGACATCCCCTTAAAAATGAGTAAAGGATTTTGCCCAGTCAGTATTTTCCAACAGTAATCTGGGTGATAGCTTTGTGTTGGTGAATATAAGGAAAAATACAAGGAAACTCTTGTGTTTTTCTCAAATTTATTTTAGAGTCTGTCTTTATATTTTATTAAGGAAAAACTTCACAATATGTCAATTCTGTCACAAGAAACATAAATACAACAAAAAATGTTTGCCTATGTAGTTATACTTTAAAGTGGTTCTAGGGAATCCATAGATTTTGACATAAATTCCGAATAATTAAACTATTAGCAATAAAAGCAATCAAAACAGCATATTCTTTAGAGAAGTCTTACTGATTTGTCAATATTCGAATAATATCCAAACTGTATGTACAACAGATCCACTTATTTTATAATGTGATCACATTCCTTTCTTCTAATGTCTAAACTATGTGAACAATTGTGGTGTCTTAGTAAAGTTATACTGATTATAGTGACAAAAATTATATTTTGTATATGTGTGTGTGTGTATATGTCTCTGTCCAGGTATATATATTCAAAAATGGGTCTATCCAACCATATTTTCTGAAACATCCTGTCACAACTCACTTGAGCTATAGTCATCTGCCTACATGAATCAAATAGCCATTAATGCTAAGTATATAAGGATGCATGTTAATGTCATATTTAATGCTGTATTGAAATGATTACTACTAAGGTATGTTCTCAACAAATAATGAGTTACATCATGGGTTAGGAGGGAGTAGCAAGCTGAAGATTTGGTATTAATTGTTTAGGGGTCTGTGAAAATAGAGTCAATGATAGTCTGCATTTGTACAAATGCGTAACGACACATGATTACTTTCCATCCCATTTCTTTTGTAACCTATCAAAGTTCAGCACTAAGTTCATGGAAAACAAAGAAGCATTTTGCTAAGCCTTCTATGTAGTGACATGAGCAATGTTATAAAAGTTGAATACTATATTACAATTTTCTTAAACATTTAGAATGTAAACAAGAATGCTTTCAAGTGCATTACTACAGTGGACAATAATTTTCCTAAGCACATTTTGTTTAATTGTAATTCTGTATTCAATAGCATAAGTTAAATGAAAATTTGCCACTTTGCTACTAAATAAGGATTCCGTAGTTCAGACCAGTGTGTGTGTGCAAATGTGTGTAAATGTGTGGGGTGTGTATTTTGATGGTAAGTAGTAAAACTAGGATATTGCTTGAGAAATCATTATATATGAGCCCAATTGCTTGTTAATTATGACACATATGAACATATCATTCATGAAGTTTCTGTTCTTTAAATTTGATTGCAGTCAGTTCCTGTCTCTCCAACCCTAACCCCTCCTTTTTCTCTCCTTTTCTTTTCCTTTAACATTAACTCTGACATATGATATGGAACCTCAGTATAAAGGTGGCCTGAAGGGTTGTGGGTAAACAATTACCAAGTAAGTGAGGAAATTCGTTTTGCAATAGGCCAAATCTCTGGAATGTATCCTTTTTGAAATAGGTTTAAAAGAAGTCCCTTCTGAAATTCCCAGACCAATTAATGTCTGTAGGTAATTTGTGGGAACTAAATATTTCAGATAGGAAATCAACATAATGTAGTGATAAAAAATACAGACTTTGGAGTCAGATTTTTATGGGTTCTAGTTTTTCTTGCTAATGGTAATTTGACATCAGCTACTTAACCTCTCAAAGCCTCAGCTCTACCTATAAAATGGAAATCCATTCTCATTCAATGAGCAATTTAAATATTAAATAGTCAAGGTATGGTAGAATCTATATTAACCAACTGCTATTTCACCCAAGAGATCACACAACCAACTAATACCCTAGTCACAATTAGTGCTTCTGCCAATACATTAATCTCTAGTAATTGCTCACAGTTTTGCTCCCATCCGTCATGCTCATCTATTCTCACACCTGTTTAGGGTAACTGTACTTGTGATTATAATCACAGCATTTAAGCAAATGTAATTGTATCTGCTAACCTATTGCCATGATAGTTTTGCATAACAACTCAAAACATTACTGGCATAAAAAAATATCCTTATGTTTCATGAATCTGTGGGTTTTAGCTGTGAGCTTGGGTGTTCTTTCTGGCTCATTCACCCAACTGCCATCAATCACAGCTTAGTTTATATTGGTTGGCTGCCTATCAGCTGGTCTAATAGTTTCAGACGGCAAAATTTGGGCAACTCAGCTTTGCGCCCTGTGGATGTTGTCAAGTTCCCCTCAGCTAGACTTAACTTTACCCAGGCTTCTTCCTGACTCTAGTGCCCTGACTTCCCTAACCCAGAACACTGATTTTAGGAAATGTGTAGTTGTAAATTCTTTCTCCTCCTTTGAGACACAAATCTTTTAAAAGCCAATTGCCAGTTTTACTATTTAATGTCTTTCTTTAGGACCTCTTTGAAATGTAATCATCAAGGAAGACAGAGCCCCTGTCTTCCAGTCTTTGTTGGGGGCCCAACTTAAGTGGATGCCTTGTTCTAAGTTACGAAACACTACCAGTTCCCAGGAAGTTTGAAGAAAGTTTACTCTTACTTTCGGTAAAGCCATCAAACCCAGATGGCTTATGATCCTCCTCTCCGTCTCTTAACAGCTCTCCTGCTTTCCTTTGAACGTTGCTCAGTATCCACATTGCTCTGTGCTCTCTTCCTTATTTCTGCCAATGGTGTCAGAATAAGATCGATTTCTGTTTCTCATCTTGTCAGATACAATTTTTTTCTTTAACACAAGTGAGAGTTTTAACAAGTATTTTATCACTACATAATGTGGGTAGTTATTTTCCAGCCTCTTAGAACAGTTTTCTGCTATACTTCCCTGCCCTCTGGAAGAATTACTTTACCATTTTTCTTTTGTTTTTCACCCAGTTATACAGCTTATGGTTATATTTTAGGTTTGTTTAGTTGCTTTAATTGGCATTCCTTTTTGCACCAATCTCTGTGCAGGTATCTCGGACAACATTAATATGTTATAAACAGCCATACACCTTATTCTTGATTTCATGATTCATTTCATGATTCAGAGGGGTTCAGCTGAGCTGGGCTGCAGTTGTCCGAACCTGCTGAACTCAGTGTGTTTTGTGGTTAGATATAGTTTGGCTTGGCAGTTCTTATAACACTGCTGACTTCCCTCATATACATGAAAATAAGTTATTTATGCCTCATAGTAGCATATGAAGCTGTGAATACTATGGCCTCAACTCTCACTACTGAGACAACTTGTCTGTATGTCTTCCATATTCCATCAGGCTTAAACTCTTAATACTACAACAGTGTATCTCAGAAAGACATTAGAACTGCACCCATACATTTACTACAATGCTAACTTACAAAATACAATGAGATAATGTAATTAATTCAAGAGGTATACTTCCCACTGAAACTCTATTTATAGGATCTCTCTGCTAATCTGTAAGTTTCCCAGAATTATCTATGAAGAACCCAGAATACCTAGTAAAAGCAAATGAGTACATAGGTCTTTTCATACCATAAAAAGCTCAATAGAGGGGAAAAGCTTGTTACAGGAACAGTGATTAAGTCCCACACAATTTGTATCACTACCTTGAAAATGGAACTTATGAGGCACCAGCTGTTGACTCCAATGTTATTTCTCATAAATGCAAGAGTATACATTAATACCCTGCCATTTAAAATGTTCCTAAAATAGAGCAGAACCATCAGTGAATAAATTTACATGAGTTTGAATTTTTTTATTCAGTGTATTCAGACACTTTCTTTGAATTAGTTTAACACAAATTTTTTAATGACTCGATGTCTTGGTCATTATAAATGCTTTGAAAGTATGCATTTTTAGATTCTAAAATATTTTCAGGTAAGTTTTCTCACCACAGGAAGGAAAATGTGAAGCAGGCTTTTAGTTTTTCAGCATTTAAACAAAAATGATTGTTTTTTCTTTTAAGCTCATTGCTCTGATTTTAAGACAGCATAATTTACTTGTTCAGTCTCTAGACTACACGTCAGATCTTTCAGATTACCTTTTCCCTACTACCTGTCATATTATCCAATAGTATTCTAAATAAGGATAGTAAAACATTAGAGGTTTGCTGCTGTTTTCTTTGTGGTAGGTTCTACACTTACGTGACTCTGTGAAAATAAAAAATAGAACTAAAAATGTTCCTGAAGAAAATGATTTCTACTGCTTCAGGAAGTCAGACAGAATTGCAAAAATCAGGTATCCGTAAATTGAAAGCCTGAAGCTTGTCATTGGCATGAACAGCTCTGACATTAATTCTGTGTAAATGAAATTGTAATCAAAGGATTTCAAATGTGACTGTAAAAGATCATAGAATAGTTTCAGTAGCATCTCTGTTTCTTTTCCTTGGAACACAAATATAACATAAATGCATTTATATCACTTAACAGGTTAAATGGCTCAAATATTAATAATATTATCTACAAAGATCATAAAATAGGCTCTTTAAAAGTTTTATATCCATCATATTGCAAAAATGAGCAGTCTTTGCAGTTAGAATACCAATCCTGCTGAACGTATCCTTAATCAATGTATACACCCTTAGTGTTTCATTTGATGTGTTTTTAGCTTTGCTGTCTCCAAGTATTGTTAAGTATTATTTCTAATGTTTCTCATCTACATACATACAGCAGCAAGATAGCACCTGTCCCTTACAAAATTGCATGACATACCCAGTTTCCAGCACCAGTACAATAGCATTCTTAATAATAATAGATAATAAAAAACAGGAAGTATGTACTTACAGGAATACCAGACCATAAAATGGTATGTGTAAAAAAATAGTACTATTACTAAGGAGTGCTTTATAAAATCCCAGTGGCTGATTTACCGTAATAATTTAGAGTCAGCTAATTCTTTCCTTTCATATAAATATGATAACAATGTAACTTTTCTTTATCACATTTAAATTATATCTGATTTTGTGAAACTATATTCTTTTATGAAACTATGTCCTCTTTTTAACTGATTAAGATTTGAAGGATTATTCTTGTTATGTGTTGCCTCAGTTCATTTCATTGTCTTTTTTCAAATTTCTCCATGTCAAATAAACATATTTCCTAAGCTTCATAAAACTGAATTTACATTTGTGGATAAAATGAGAGTTCCTGTGGCCAGGATTCTCACCTGGCTGTGGTTGACTAGCTCACTGCACACCTGTGGACAATACATGGCTGTTGACTCTATAAAAAGAGCTCTGCCCAGTGCTCTGCCCACAACACGGTGGCAGGGCTGCAAGGCTGCAGGAGAGCAGAGCAGAGGCTGGAGTGGTGGCAGCGCCAAGGACAGAGGCTCAGAGGATGGCTGTGTGGGACGACTGTGCAGGCAGAGAGGCCCAGAGGCAGAGACCGGCTTGCTGCATGCAGACTCGCTCTGAGTGAAGGGATTTTAGTGACTGAACTGCCACATGGAAATAAAGTTGGGTATAACCCTTTCACCCCAAGAACATTTTGCTGTCGATTTCTTTGGTCACATTGAATCCATAGCGAACTTGCCCAGGCCTGAAACCCATTGGCAAGACAACATTTAAATACAATTCACTGTGCTAAAAAAAAAAATCTTATGAAGAGTGGGTTTGTCCTAGCATAAATATGGAGTTACAGGATTATGTCAACTACATCAATTGAAGCACTTAAATTAAATGAAATATAATTCTGCATAATACTGTCCATGTGCTCATTAGAGAGAGATTACCTTTAATATATGATTTACCAAAGTAAGCCCAATTACTGTTCTAAAATGTTTCAGTACCAACAATCTTGGGAAGAATGAAAATAATATAGTCTTCCAGAATAGATATTTCAAACATGTTCAGAAGATGCTGAAATATGGATTTTATAGGGAAAGATAAATCTTGTTCTACTACTAATACAAATTTACTTATATCAATTCTGATTTTGTGCTCAAATGATTTAAAACAACATATTATCATGATGTAAATTTAATTAAGCAAATTCTGCTTCCTTACAACAAATTATATGAATTACAAATGATAATATTTATTTAATTTACCATGGAATCTGAACCACAATGAGCTCCAAAACAAGTATCAACATCAGTTCTATATACATCATGCATTTCTTATGTTAATTTGATCATGATAATAAAAATATGTGCAAGCAGCTGACAATACAAATAAGCAGAAAAGTTAAAGAATAACAAATAATCCAGAAATGATTTTTGGCAAAGTGCAGGGAAAATGGAAGTTCCCATGTCCAGGATGCTCATGGGACCCTGATCTATTTGCCCACTGTGAACATGCAATGCTCTCTCATGCTCATGTAATACTTGGCCTACTGCACAGGTGCCTGCTTACATATGTGTCACAGTGAGTCACTGTCTGTGCCGCTGTGTAAAATCTTGGACCAGTGCTCTATGTGGATTGGGGATTGCAGGCTTGCTGCATGCAAAATGCACAGATGTGAACATGATCCTAGAGCTCGACCTGCCACCATGAGAATAAAGCTTGGTATGGGCCCTTTTTCCAACATTCGGTTGTCATTTTTCAGTCTCGCTAAATCCAGACTGAACTTGTGTTTGTCTGGAGCTGAAATTCGGGGCTTTCCTATTTTTATCTTAAATAGTATTTGTCTTGTAAAAACTAAGTTACCCTAGTTGAAAAGAAGGTTACTCATACAAATACTTTTATATGTGGGACGTGTAATGAGGATCCTTTGAGACATAAGTGGGCAGGAAACTATTTCAGCAACTGTAGAGGCAGAGTCTGTGGACTAATAGAAATGGCATTTAGGGTACAACAACATTTCAAGATCCCTAGTCTGATAGCATCTCTGACTACTCAACAATTCTAGCAGTATTTCCTGGTACAGCTCACTACATCCATTACTCACTAATCTTGTCACCCACTGTGGAGAAAGTGAAGGTTCCTGTGGCCAGGATTCTCACCTGGCCCTGGTCGGCTTGCTCACTACACATGTGTGGGCAATATGTTGTTGTTGACCCTATATAAAGAGCTCCACCCAGTGCTCCGGGCTGCTGCACAGCTGCAGGGCTGTGCGGCTGTAGGAGAGCAGAGGCTGGAATGGTGGCAGCGCCGAGGACAGAGACTGAGATGGCTGCAGGGGCAGAGGCCCAGAGGCAGAGACTGGCTTGTAGACTTGCTCTGAGTGGACAGGATCTACTGATTGACCTGCTACCATGGCCATAAAGTTGGGTATAAGCCCTTTCACCCCAATAAGTTTTTTCAGTCTCACTGAATCCATTGTGAACTTGTCCGGGACTGAAACCCATTAACAAGACACCCACCATTATGGTGATTCAGTTACTGTCTATCTCTGATATTTCATGTTGAATGGATAATTTATATTTTATAAAGAGTGAGGATTTATTATTATAATTATTGTCATGGAATCTTTTAGAGCTGTTGTACCAGAGCCTGTGGAATGTCATCTAAAACTCTTTTAGATACTTGTTCCACCAGTTTCATAGTATACTGAAAACTAACAATGCTCAGCTGAGTTCCTTTCTAAGCACTGTCACCAGCCAGGAAGAGCTGCTGTACTTCTGGTCACCCCCTATCTGTCTTGCCAGTGGATTTCAGCCCCAGGCAAGTTCGCTATGGATTCAGTGTGACCAAAGAAATCCACAGCAAAATGTTCTTGGGGTGAAAGGGTTTATTACCAAGCTTGTTCTCCAGCAGTAGGTTGAGCACTAGTATCTCTTCCTCCACCCAGAGCACTGGGCCGATCTCTCTATATATAGTACAATAATAGCTTATTGCCTAAAGGTGTGGAAGTGGCAGCCCAGCAACAGGCCAGTTACATGATCAGGTGGTTTAAGTTCAGTGAGGATCCTGGCCATAGGAACCCCAACTTCCCCACACAATCCCACATCCAATTATTGGTTGATGAAATTGTATAATTTTCACTAATCCCACTGTGACACATAAAATTCACGCCATCCCACGTCCAGGGCCAGGGATCTCCCTGGGCTCAATTACACTTCCTTTCCACAGGTGCTGGTATGGTACAAACATCTCCATCTTAGAATCTGTTTCCTAAGAACTCAGTATAAGATCATTAGTACTAGGCATGCTAAGGAAGTACTCTAAAGGGAGATATTGCACATGGATCACCCCCTAGCAGGCTGATAATAAGGACAAATCACTGCCAGTAAGTGGAACAATGATAGACCTTATAGTGCTGTAGCTGTATAATTGTTAAAGCTTATTTACGTTGAACCAAGGTAAAATGTTGAGACAGGGAATGTATTGGCAGGTGTAATGTCCTAATTGAGAAATATAAATGATAAAGACTAAGGAATTGAATGACATTGTTGGGATAATTGACAGGTCAGTGACAGACAGTGAAAGCTGAAGATAATCACAAATCAAAGGTGAAGTGTGAAAGTCATAGGGATTGTATTATGTAAGAGCTCTATAGTGTGACTGATACGGTAGAAGCAGGTGAATGTCTATGGAAATCTGTGCACAGAGAGAACTGAGCCAAAGGGGATAGAATATGAAGTTAGGATTCAATCATGGCCACAATTATCTAGTAATTTCCCACTGACTCTGACCAATGTGTTTTTTTTCCCATTCTTATAAAGGACTAGATGTATTTCACAATCTTATGGAACGAGAAAATAGTACATTTGTATAATATTGATCTAGGGATAGATAATTCTCCTGTTCTCTGTCATAATATACTCTGAATGATCTGGAAAGTCTATACAGTCCACCAAACACCACATCAGTTATTCTGTTAATGACATCTCATGAGGTGAAGTAGATGACTAAACATTGGCAAGCACATTGGAAGTCTTGGTAAGATACCTGCACTCTAGAACACAGAGATAAAAAAACAAACAAAAGAGATTCAAGTCTTTACCATAGAAGTGATTTTTTTTTAAGTGATCTGAGTGTCTAAGGGATGCTGAGATATACTGTCCAACGTGAAGGACAAATCATTGACTCTTCTATGTCATGCCACTAAGAAGGGCAATACCTGGTAATCTTCTGGCTCACAGAGCCCCCCCCCCCACCTCTGCATGTTCACAAAGAGGTCCTATGAGCAAATAGCAAGATGCTGGTCATCTACAAGTCAGAAAGCATGCCCTCACCAGAAACTGAATTAATCAGCACCTTGATCTGGACTTGCCAGCCTCCAAAACTGTGAGATAAATAAATGTCTGTTGTTTAAGTCACCCAGTCTATAGAATTTTGTTATAGCAGCCAGAGCAGACTAAAACAGACACAAAGGACTATAATATTTGAGTGAGATTTAGAATATGAAACGGTTCTGAAGTCCAGGTGTCAATTTAAACAACCCTGTCATTTGAACAATACAACTCAATGGACATTAGAGGTCTATAGGCTGTTGGCAAAAACCCCATGTGGAGCTCACACAGCATCTCCGATATGAAAATCACAACTTAAAACTATAGGCTCCTGGACCCAGTTGACATCTGCAGCACTTTATTTGTCGCGCGCCTCGTCCTCGCCGGCAAGAACAGCACGCAACAACAGCAGGATTCTTCTGCAGAAAGCTTTAATCTTCAGCTCTTTTGTGATACAATCATCAGGGGAAGGACCCAAAGGGAAAGACTGGGCTAGCTATATAGTTCTCATGCTCCAAGCTGATTGCGCGCTGTCTGTGATGCTTCATTAGCATAGCTGTTACGATACGCCAATTGGCTAGTAGGTGAAGGTCTAATTAGCATGTGGTATGCGGCCAGGAAGTGGCGGGATTATCCAGAAGTAGTCTTTGTTTTGCCTACAACTTTTTCTCAAGCTGGGCGCCATTTTTAGGTGCGGCAGGTATGGCTACCAACATCTCCCCCTTTTTTGTTTTGTTGAAACTCAGGGCGGAACTTGTCAGCTGAGGTGGAGATAGAGACCTGATCTCCAGAAACATTTGATGTCCTATTTTTGGAGAGGGGTTTGTAGACATCCACCCCTATGCAATCAGGCATGTCTCTCAGAGGGGCCCATGACCTCTTGCAGTGCAGTGCCTCGCACCCTCTAGCTGACGATGGGACCGCCCGGTACAAAGGGCTTGGGCCTGTGCAGTGACCCTCTTGTACCGAGTTTCGTATGAGAAGCTTCGGGTAAGCGAACAGGTACCTTAACCTGGTGCAATGCCACAAGGGCTCAGGGTGCAAGGGCTACCTCAAGCTAAAGCTGAGCTTCTTTATTGAGCATGTTGAGCCATACTTGGGGAGAGGCGCCAATATCTATCGCCATCAAGGCTTGAGCAAGGATCACTTTATCTTGCCTGTGTTGGGCACGGAGCCTGCATAACAACCAGAGTAGGAGCATGAGACCTCCAAGCATGAATACACCCATCCCAGCCATGCCCGCCCACTCTTTAACATGGGAGAGAGCTCTGTGGAACCAGGAAGAGAGTCCTTCTGCTACGGAAATATCTAGCCGGGTGGAGTTGATGTGGGTTATTTCTTGCCGTAGCTCTTCTAACGTTCCATCAAAGTCTTGGGACCAGTTTCCTGAAAGATACTGGGACAGGCTTCGTGACAGATTAGCTGCTCGCGTAAAGTTTTCATATTGTATGCTAGTAATGCAGAGAGCGCGAAACTTTCGCTCACATCCCAATTGGGCTAACTGCCAGAGCACATCTAGTTGCTCTTCCACTAGATCTACTCGCTGATTGAGGACCATAATTCCTCCTTTCATCTTTCCATCAAGTGAGGATTGGCGGTCCAGAGCAGTGGCTACTGAATCCGCAAGATTATTCAATTCTGCAGCCGCTTTAACAGAGGTGTCCAAGGCTATGGCAGCTGCAGTGGCAGCCACTGCAGCCAGAGATATTAAAGCCACTATGGCGGCAGTGACACCAAAGTCACGTTTCTCACGAAACAAGGTCATGGAATCAGGTGAATCCACTGGGACAGGGACCCAGCGAGGAATGCGGGCCACTAAAGCATTGGAATGGACAGTTATATTCCAGCACTGAGACAAGAAACAGGTGTCATTGGAGCAAGAGTCAAAACTGTTATTGGATAAGATAAATAGAAATGGGGGATACACGCATACCGGAGTAGGTGGATATTGGGCAGGGGCTGGTGCAACTCTTTGACATGAAATATTATAAGTAGTCTTATTCACCTGGTATACAGTTTTGCCATCTAAGGTTGGGCTTGTAGCTTCATACGTACAGGAACTATCAGACATCCCAATCCCTCCCCCTTGTAGGACAATAAAGGGAGAAAGGTCTGAACATGAACCATTAACTCCACACAGCAGCCATTTATCGAAGGGGTTCCTGCCTACATCTTGTTGGAACTCCCCTCCTTCTGCCACCCTTCTATAAACGCTGCCGGAAATTTCCTCCATATCTGGGGACAAGGAAAATTTGTGTCCCTCATCTGCCCAGGTTGTTGCATGTGACTGGCAATCAGTCCAGGGCCATTGCTCTCCCTCATAATCTCCCACACAATGGGGAGCATATTTGGGTTGACGGGGACGGTAAGGGAAGAATATGTTGCTATAATTAATCTGCTTAATAGGAGGTTTCACAAATGTACCATTGATCCAAAGGACCATTAGGCTTACTACTGCATTAGTGTAGGTCTTATTCTCACGAAAGGACTGACTAAATTCACCCGATTTTCTATCACGGCTAAACCACCCGTACATATGCTGTTTAAGGGACAGGCAATTTGAGTGGTTACGAGTGGTGAAGCACAAAGATCCATCGGTTTCAAAGGTTCGGTTTTCTCCTAAAGAAACTGCTAGAGAATCTAATGGTAAGTAAGGCAGGTTCATGCTAGAGTTAGTAGTAAAAAAGCGTGGAAAAACTGCTGCATTATAGCGAACAGGCATGGGCTTAGGGAAGACTGACAATATTCCCCATCTCAGTACTCCCTGAGTCAGGATTCCCATCGACAAGATCAGGATCCACAGGCACAGAGACGCCATCTCCTTTGTTCAGGACTTTCCTGGTCAGGCGTTCCGGGATCCAGAAGGGGTTTTCTTCACCCTGGGGAAAAACACATACAGCCCCCCTGGATCTAATTATAATTGGATCCGGGCCTTTCCATTGGTTAGATAGTACATCCTTCCATTTTACTAGTTCTTGTGGGTCTTTTGGCCATTGATGATGGCGGTCCGCCGCTGTATGGCCTTGAGCATCCAGGTTCAAAAAATTGAGAGTGAAGAGTGCTAGGGCTATAGCTGTTTTGGGCGTGGGGGGTATGTCCTCAATTCCCCCTTTTTGTTTAATTAGATAGGATTTGAGAGTGCGGTTCGCGCGCTCCACAATCCCTTGACCCTGTGGGTTGTAAGGAAGACCAGTGATATGTTTAATTCCCATGTGATGACAAAATTGAGCAAATTTGGCAGAAGTATAGGCGGGACCATTGTCTGTTTTGAGGATTTGGGGTAACCCCCATGCGCTCCAAGCCTCAAGACAGTGGTGAATGACATGGGAAACTTTCTCTCCAGACAATGGGGAGGCAAAGATGACTCCCGAACATGTATCCACGGATACATGTACATATTTCAGCTTCCCAAAGGAAGAAATATGTGTTACATCCATTTGCCAAACCTGTAAAGGCTTAATACCTCTAGGATTGATCCCAACATGAGGTGTGGGAAGAAAACTGCAGCAGTGTTGGCAGCTAAGAACAATGTTCCTAGCTTCGGCTCTGGTTATGCTAAACCGCTTGCGCAGTGTATCAGCAGTGACATGAAATTGTGAGTGGAATTTTGAAGCAGTGGCGACAGGGTCTAGCAGAGGGAAAGCTATACTTCTAGTTGCAAGGTCTGCTAAGTGGTTGCCTTGGGTCATAGGCCCGGGAAGGCCTGAATGTGCTCTAATGTGGGTCATATATAAAGGAGAGCGTCTAAGGAGTAATTGTGATTGTATTTGTTTGAACAGGGTAGCTACCGAACTTGATGCTTTGATCAGCCCAGCTACTTCTAGGGAATTAACTGCATTAACAACATAACTAGAGTCTGACACAATATTTAAAGGCCCATGAAAGGTTTGTAGTACTTCCAAAACTATATGGCACTCTACTATTTGAGGAGTATTGGGTGTATACCTTTTTGTCACTATATTGCCGTTATGGACATAGGCACCTGTACCTGTCTTGGATCCATCTGTATAGACTGTGTCTCCGTGCGGTAACGGGGTGTGGCTAATGATTCGAGGGAATACTAAAGGATGAGCTTTAGCAAAATTAAGGAGAGGATGCTTAGGGAAATGATTATCAAATGTTCCTGAAAAGCTGTAAGCAAGTATTGCCCAATCGTCATTCATGGCGCATAATGTTTGTATTTGCTCTTTGTTGTAGGGTGTTATGATTGTATTTGGAGCTTTTCCAAAATGTGTGACTGAGGTTTTTATTCCCTTTAGAGCGAGACTGGCTATGGTAGCAGGGTAATATTCTATAGTTCTAGCCTGAGAGGCCTGGGGATGGATCCAGATCAGTGGTCCTTGCTGCCACAAGACTGCAGTTGGCAGTCCCGGAGTAGGAAGAATGCATAATTCAAAAGGTTCATTTGATTGTATCCTACTCAATTGTGCTGTCATTAAGGCCTGTTCTACCTTATGGATAGCTTGCACTGCCTCAGGTGTAAGGGAACGCGGAGATGTTAGTTGTGAGTCTCCTTCTAGGGTTTTAAACAGTGGTTTCAAGTCAGTGGTAGGTATCTTTAAAAATGGCCGCAACCAATTAATGTCTCCTAGGAGTTTCTGGAAATCATTCAAAGTTCGCAGCTGATCATGTCTTATCTCAAGCTTTTGGGGGCAAATTACATCTGTATAAATGGTGGCTCCTAGGAATTTGCTAACACTAGATTTTTGGACCTTCTCACTGGCTATATTCAGTCCCCAAGTCTCTAGGGATTTAGTGAGCTTTACATAGGCCTCTTCTACTTCTGCTGATTGTGGGGAGCAGAGAAGGATATCATCCATGTAGTGAATGATTTTCAGTTTGGGGTAGTTTTCGCGAATTGGTGCTAGCGCTTGCTGAACATACAGTTGACATATGGTGGGGCTATTTGCCATCCCTTGAGGGAGGACTTTCCACTGAAATCTGGCGTCTGGTTGCTCATGATTAATAGCTGGCAGGGTGAAAGCAAACCTTTCTCTATCTTTGGTGTTTAGGTGTATGGAGAAGAAACAATCTTTGATGTCTATTATGATTACTTTCCATTCTTTGGGTAGAGCAGAGAGAAGTGGCAGTCCTCGCTGGACAGGTCCAAATAGCCTCATTTGAGCATTTACTGCTCTCAAGTCATGAAGCAATCTCCATGATCCTGACCTTTTTCTGATTATAAATATGGGCGTATTCCATGGAGATACAGAGGGTTCTAAATGTCCTAATTGGAGCTGTTCTTGTACTAAATGGTGAGCTGCTTCTAATTTCTCAGAGGATAGGGGCCACTGAGGAACCCATATGGCCTCCTCTGTAAGCCAAGGTATGGGCATGGCGTCTTCAATGGCCCCTACGAAAAACCCAGGCCATGACGGTCATTTTTTACTTTGGGAAGGATAGGCCCTGTGCGTCCCTGTTGGTGTTTCCCTAGTCCTTTACCAGGAATATATCCCATATCCATCATCATGCCTTGGGCAGGGGTGGAGTATTCATTAATAAGTTTAAGGCCTAGGCCCTGCATAACATCTCTCCCCCACAAATTGACTGGCAGTGGGAGCACATAAGGGGTAACTGTACCGTTTTGCCCTTCAGGCGCCTGCCATCTCAATGGTTTGGCACTAATGGTAGGACTAGACTCATACCCTAAACCTTGTAAAGAGTGTGAGGACTGTGTTACAGGCCATTTGGAGGGCCACCAGGTTGCAGAGATAATACTTCTATCTGCTCCAGTGTCTAGGATTCCTTCAAAACCTTTTCCCTCTATTTTAAGGGTCAATTTTGGTCTGTCTGCTAAATCTAATACTATAAAGGCTGAGTTATAATTAGAGGAACCAAAGCCCTTTTCTCCTCTCTCCGTGGTGGCAGCTGGATAATTGGCATGGAGACTAGGCAGCACTAAGAGTTGGGCTATGCGGTCTCCTGGGGATATAGGGTAGATTCCTCTGGGGGCTGAACACATGATTTTTACCTGTCCCTCATAGTCTTGATCAATAACTCCGGGGTGGACTACAAGGCCTTTCAAGGTAGCAGAAGAGCGCCCCAAGAGCAACCCTACTGTTTCTGGTGGTAAGGGGCCTTTAAAGTCTGAGGGGATGGGTTGAACTCCCATCTGTGGAGTTAACACTATTCTGGTGGTGGCACGGATGTCCAATCCTGCTGAACCTGGAGTAGCTCTCCTTGGGGGGCTGTGCTGCTCCTGAAGGACACTGGTGTGCTGGCTGCCCCATATATTTGCGGGCCCTGGCGGCGGGGGCCCCTCTGGGAGTTTTTTGGCGACTCTAAGGGTTTCCCTTCTATGTCTTTAACAGATCGGCATTCCTTAGCCCAATGTCTGCCTTTCTTACATCTCGGGCACACTCCAGGGGTTTTCTGGGCCGTCTGTTCGAAGTTTGGGCCTCTACAGTCTCTCTTCATATGACCTAGTTGTCCACATTGAAAACACTTAACATTCCTATTAAGGGTTTTTACTTGTTTATGGCTTTGCAATATAGCGGCGGCTAGGCCTGCATTGGTGAGGGGCCCTCCAATCTCCCTGCAAGCTTTCAGCCAAGCAGTCAATCCTTTCTGTTTCCAGGGGGTAATTGCCTGTCTGCATTCTCTGGTGCATTGTTCAAACACAAGTTGTTGGACAAGGGGCATGGCCTGTTCTTGATCTCCAAACACTCGGCCTGCAGCTTCCATCATGCGAGCGACGAAGTCTGAGAATGGCTCGCTTGGTCCCTGAATTATTTTTGTTAAATTACCTGACACTTGTCCTTTATTAGTGAGGGCCTTCCATGCCTTAGTAGCACACGCATTTATCTGTGTGTACAATGGTACAGGAAAAGCGATCTGGTTGGCTACCCACTGTCCCTGGCCTGTCAACATATCATAGGACCAATGACACGCGGGTTCCCCCACAGCAGCGTTATCACGCGCCTGGGTCATGCTTATATCATGCCATAGTGCCTTCCACTCTATATACTGTCCCATGCTAGAAAGACAAGCTTTTGCTACATATTGCCAGTCTGAGGGTGTCATAGCTGATTCCGCCAGCCTTTCAATCTGCGCTAGGGTGTAATTAGCACTGACTCCATAAGTCCGAACAGCCTCTGCGAGGTCTTTAACCTCTTTATGGGTAAGGGGTTGATGGGCACGTGCTCCATTGTCTTCGATTACGGGGAACATCTGTCTAATTGCCCTTAAATCCTCTGGAGCACAGAAGGAATGTGTGCCGTTCGCATAGGGCGGCGGGGCTAAGGGCGATGAGGAGCGTCTCACTTTCATTTTCCCTTTGGTTTGCGTCTCCGTTTTGCTGGCATCTGTACTTTTGCACTTAGCAGTTCTAGAGACTCTGGTCTCTTCCTCCTCTTCCGAGGACATTAATTCATCTTCTGATTCCCTATTGGAAAGTTGGAGTTCCCTCAACTCTTTCCAGGGGTATTTGCTATTTTCTCCGAGGCGGTCGTCACCTGCTTCTCGGGGCTCTTTCGCTTTTGCCCTGGACGGGCTCTCTCCCTCACTCTGGGGCTTTTTAACTTTCGTTTTAGCGGCCCCTTTTCGGCCGCGAGCTAGCTCTGTCTCCCGTTCCGTTTCTGACATACTTTCTTGGATGTCTGACAAGGCTCTCTGACCTGCTTTTATCACCTTTTCACACTTTTCATCCTGCAGGCAAGCTCTAATCAGTTTCCATAGTGGTCTAGTGCCTCCTCTCAAGTGTCCCTCTTCTTCTTCTCTATCAAGATCTTTCCCTAACTTGTCCCAGCTCGGGATGGAGAGGGACCCTGAACAGATAAACCAGGGGGCAACACGGTCTATTTCTTTTACAAATGATCCTAAAACTTTGGTGGAGACCTTCAAATTTCGCTCTTTGAGAACTGCCTGTAATGCTGAGACTAACGATGGTGCGTTTCCCATGGTGCCTCTTTATTTACAGAGAACCATCAGCCACCACCCTTAAAAGCACGTCTCTCGGAACTTACCTCTCCGGGCTATCTCTGCAGTTCTGAATCTTCTCCAGATGTCTGAAGGGTCCTCCCGGTGCCGGTGATGTTCTGGTTCCCGGGTTTTGGCACCACTTGTCGCGCGCCTCGTCCTCGCCGGCAAGAACAGCACGCAACAACAGCAGGATTCTTCTGCAGAAAGCTTTAATCTTCAGCTCTTTTGTGATACAATCATCAGGGGAAGGACCCAAAGGGAAAGACTGGGCTAGCTATATAGTTCTCATGCTCCAAGCTGATTGCGCGCTGTCTGTGATGCTTCATTAGCATAGCTGTTACGATACGCCAATTGGCTAGTAGGTGAAGGTCTAATTAGCATGTGGTATGCGGCCAGGAAGTGGCGGGATTATCCAGAAGTAGTCTTTGTTTTGCCTACAACTTTTTCTCAAGCTGGGCGCCATTTTTAGGTGCGGCAGGTATGGCTACCAACATTTATTGTATACTACACAAAAACAACTCAGATGTGCTATAGACCTGCTAGAGGTAGAGGCATCAAGATGTGTAACTTGACCCACAGATGACCATGTGATCAGCACTTTTCTACATAATCCAGTTTCTGTTAGCAACAACAAGTCAAAGTTAGGGCAGCCTAGCAGAAGTCCATCATAAGGTAGGACTGGTGCATTTAAGATCTGGCATAAGCAGAACCAGAGGACACAAATATGCTACATGAATAGGTAACCTCCTGCAATAATCCACTATTGTCACACTGTGGCTACTCCCTCAGCTCAGACCTGAGTTACCTTATGACTAACTGATGGAGGAGGGAAAGGGCAATGTTTCCTTAAGAGATGTACTGCTCGGTATGAGATATAAGCTAATAAAGGATGACTGCTGGCACCAAAGCCAAAATCAGGAGTGGTCCTGAAGAATAGCAGGTAGTGAAAAGTCCTCCTGATGGACGTATTTCATCCACATTGTGGGGAAGTAAGAAAAACCCAAGGTAGGAATAAAGTCTGACTCTTGGGGATGATGGGTAGCATGGATGGTTGGTCAGGGGATCAAGAAAGACTAGCATATTTGAGATAAGGAGAACTGGGGAGGGAAGACTCAAGTTGAAGGACTTAGAGAAGTGATTGCAAGATATGAAGACCTTTGAACCCAATGATAATGCTCACTAAAGAGCCCTCACCTAGAAATTATCTGCCAAGGTTCCAGAGTATTTGATGTACTGACATAGGATCCTGAATAATATTGCATTGAACCAAGGAGCATACTACATTAAAAAAAATAGGTGAGACTCTGGATACATAATGGAATGCACTGAATCAGTGTCCAGGAAAAGACATTAACACTGCCCCTGACTTTCAGGTGAGAGGAGTCAGAGCTCACTGTGTGCATAACTGGGCTGCAGGGCCTCTTCCACTGCAGCACGTGGTCAAGCAGAGTCTTCCTGTTGTGCTTGAAGATCTGCTATTAGCACTGGTAATACTAGGACTCCGGGCTTAAAATGCTGTGAACCATACCTTTATGAGACTAAAGGTAATGGCGTCGAGAGAGACCTTTTCATTCTATTATCTTTCTACCCCATGAAAATCTACTTCCTGTGCAGCATGGCCCTCTACTTCAAGTTGTTTTATACTTCTTTGCAATAGCCATCCCTCCTGGCAGCAACAGATATTCTCCAGTTCTCTTTCTCCATGACTGGCCCTGAGAAAGACACTTGTGTTGATTGCACCATGCTTCATGTGTGAATTTGGTATGTTTTGACAGATGAATTAGGGTAAAGTAGAAGGGACCTTTTGCTCGCTTTCTATAGTCACCAGTGAGTGTCTGGCTAAAACCACGTCTGATGGTCTTTCTGAAGCAACAAGACAGACCCAAATGCCTTCTTCCAAAGGGTAGGAATACATACCCAGGAACCAGGAATACAGCTGGGGAGAGTACCACATCAGATAGTGTAAGCCTGGTGGTGAGAAGGCACTCTCACAGTGTCAAGTTGATGGCTTGGTGTCATCAATATTATTAAAATAATTGTGACTTTGCTTTTCATAAGCTGGTGGAGGGATAACTAAAGATTACATAAATCTTTTATGTCTGAACCTACTTCATGCAGGTTCAGCACCATAATAAAAGATACCAAAAATGAAACTCTTGATAGGCCATATGCTAAAAGTCTATTGAATCCAATTACAAGTTACCCAAGTATAATAGCAGGGGGAGATTTTACATTTGGGGTTAAAAAACCTAGTTAATTTCCCAGTCATGTAGACTTTGAGCAAAATCTTTTAATTTTCTCTGTCAGGTTCTTGGTCAGTAAAATGTGAATGCTAATGACCACCCTGTAAAGCTTTTGTGAGATTTAGATGAGATGGTCATAACTTCATATACATTAGTCCTCTTACTCTGGGAGAAGTGTTAACAATTCCTTTCTCCTTTTTCATTGACAAACTTAACCTTGAAATAACTTTCTAACTCGGTTTCTCTGGAAACCTGATAAAATAGAATGTAATCTTTTGTTTCTAGATAACATTGGCTACTTTAAAATGACCCCGGGTTGGTCAGTTTCATCTGGAGTAGGGACATTATTAAGGAACTATAAATTCCTAGGGGAAAGCCATACCTTAGAATTGCCTAAGTGACTCTTAGAGTGGACAGTATCCCTTACAGGCATTAGGTATGCCTGTGAGACTGGCACAATAAATTTTGGTTCTTGTTTGGAACATGGGTTCCTAGGCTAAGGTGGCTCCACATTCCATCTGAGTCTCATTCCCTCACTGCTGAACATAGCATGACATGCCACAGGATAGCTCCAGGACTGTTGTATGGTCTGCTCTGAGTACTTCCACTACGGAAGTTCCCACTGCTTTCCTCCTGCTGTGTTTCATTTCTTATCATGGTTCTAAGTAAATGTGATGGCAAGTCTGGACTACACAATAAATACTGCTTGAGTGTTTAAATAAGACTAAAATGAACACCTATTAAGTACTACACCCCTCTTTCAAGCCTTGTGACAAAAAGTCAGAATGCAATTTAGTACCTCGCAAGGTGATAGACTAGTGGTAAGAGGAAGAACTGTATACCAGGCTTATAATTAAATGAGCAAATCCTTAAAAATTGCTTATTGAACTTGTACAGCAAAGTCTAAGTATGAGGTCCTCTCATATTCTTTCATGAAGATCTGACTCTCCCCTTAGTATGATTCTTATGCCACAGATGGTTGTAAAGTGGTTCAGTGAGGCATCTACATGCCAAGAGAACCCAAAAAACTGAATCAGTGAGTTGCAAACCTTACCCTATCTTATTTGAATTGAAGTCAGAAAAATTGAGGAGGGAAACTGTACTACAACCAGTACTCTTAGAGCAGAAGCCAGGTGGTTACAGAGAGGGAACCCACAGAGAGGAGGTTTTTAGATAGGTTTTCTCAAAACTCAAAGTGGAGCTGACACAAAGGAAAATCAGCCATATACTCAATGATCTGTGAATAAATACATGCTTTATGTACTTGCAAGGGAGAGGCAGCTGAAAGTGGCTCTCATTTCAACCAAGTGGGCCAGGTGGTGGGGAAAAATGGAACTGTTAGACCACTGCTTGGAGAGATTCCAATCTGAAACAAACTCCTCAGTTATCCTCAGAAGTGCAGTCTCACACCAACATGAAATAAAAAGATAAAGTGGTGGCAGGGGAGAAGACATAAAAGAAACAAAAAAATCCTGATGAATGTATTGCTGCATTGTGCTGTGACAGTAGGAATAAAAACCAGGAATGTTCCAACTTTCCTGTTTTTTCTTTAATAAGCTCATAAATCTGCATAAACAATTTAAAATACATGCAAGAACACAGGAGACTTAGGTTAAAACTGTTGGTGAAGGAAGGATGGGAGAGAGTCTCAGACAAGGTGTCCTGTGAAACGGATGTGCCCAGCTGCAAGTAGCACCCCTGGCCTCTGGTACAGCTCATAGGCATTAGTCATCTACTTCTCATGTTCCCCCCATTCTGGTCCCCACTACATGCTTATCTCGCTTGGTTCCCTGAAAGAGTCCTGGTATATTAACACCAATATTTGCATTTACACACATACAAATTAGATCACCCTTGTATGTATATCTTTTGGGTGTGGTAACAGGTAATATTTTAAATCTTAAAATGCAAAAATATAGGGAAAGTTTAATATGATAAACACTCTCTTGCTTTATCTATGAAGTTTTCATTATTTCTGTTTTATACCTTCTTATTTGCCTCATTTCTTAACAGTGTTAGTCCTTAGTAAAACCTTCAGAACTTATTTTTCAATTAAGTAGCCTGGTATTCTGTGAAACCTTTTTCTTAGTATATACCAGCTTATCAAACTTGCCCACTGTTATATACCTTGCATCTAGTATAGTATCTAGCATAGTTTCACCTGAATGAATGTATGGATGAATGCGGACCCTATAGCTGTAACCCAGGTTTCATTTTCTAGACTTTGAATCCCTCTTCACAGGATTATGGGACTGCCACTTTGCTTCAGAAATCCCTGGGACCCTCTCATACCTGGGCGGGCGCTGTGCTCAGTCTTCTTTCCTGTTACGGTGAATGATTCGTGCATCATCCCAGCGCTGATTGCTGTACTGTATACTAAATTCAACCCTTTGGCCTCTCTCCTTCACCACCATGTTTCTTCTCTCTACTAATCACTCCCATGAATGCAACTTGTTAAAATTTTTTTCCCATTTTTAAAAAAAGAAAAACACATGAAAACTCTCTTCACTGCAAATCCTAGTCCAGCTACCACCAATTTCTATGTTGTCCTTCAGAGTAAAACTCCTTGAAGAGCATTGTAGCTTAGGACCACTGGAGCTCGTTGCCATTGTCGTCTTGCTTCTGAAGCTGCTCACGGTCTCCTCAATTACACGTGTCAGCGACGTCCTTCCTTATCACTCAGTCTGAGACATGTTCTACCACTCCTCTTTCTACGTGATCCAGTATTTCCTATCTCAAACTTCTTTCTCTTCAGTTCAAGTTGGGGAAAGAAAAAACAAAAACCTTATAGATTCCAGTTAGAGATTAGAAAGAATATGTCATACTTTTCAAAAGCTGCTGCTTTTCCCTGAGGGGAATACTGTGAGAACATTAATCATTCAGGACTATTATATTCCATTGAGGGAAATCAAGATAACTTGTTTATTATACCATTTTTTTTTCAAGTTTATATTGTAGAACAAATGCTGAAACATCTTGTGGAAAGATGAAAATTGAGTCTTCATTGTCCAGTATCACTAGAATTCTTCCAATCTCCCATCAGTAGAAAGGCCTTAAGGGGAATATAAGAAGTGTGACAGACATGCTGCCTAAATCAAGGTGCTGAAATAGGCTCTTCTCTTTGGTTCTGTGAGTGCTCAAAGAAACTCTCTCCGGTTTCTCTGAATCACAGCATTCAGTCGGGCAGGATTTGTCAACCACTTAAAACCCTTCTTCCACTGATAAAAGTATCTTTTTGACTTTCCGTGTTTTTTAAATCCAAAATTAATCATATATTATGACACAAAACTCAAAACAATTGAACAAAAATTTCATTTTATCCTTGAACTAAATATGCTGTCCATGCACATCACTTTCTATGATTCTATTTAGCAAAACTGAACTGTAGTAGTCTCTTTATCCATAACAATAAGAGATAGAGAAAAAGAGATTGTGGAAAATGGAAGACATATTTAAATAGGGAAATCTATAAGTGGGAAATGTTTTGGAGTAAGGAAAATTATAAATGAAAAGTTTCAGGGAGAGTTAGCAAGGCGGGGTGCAAGCTTAATCAGAGGATGGGATGAAGTATAGAATTTTATAGACACACAGGAAATGATAGGAACATTCTAGAATGTAAACACTTTTTAAGGGTTATGAGAGTTCATTGTGATATCCCATGGAGATATCATGACAACATCGTGATAATATTGCAATGACAGCCATTAATGCACACCCTTTCTGCTTCCAGGAATAGTTGCAGTAGATGTATGAAGACTGTTTCCCCACGACTCACAAATCTCTACCTAACCCTTCAAATCTTGAGCAGAAATGGTCCTTTACTTTGCTCACTGTGCCTCATTTCATTTTTCTCTGCTAAACATTCTGTCCTCTGAGGAAGCTCTTTTTTTTTTTAAATCAAATATAAATAAAATGAGATATTCTGGATAGCATGAAGTATATCCAAAGAGAGAAAAAGTGATTATTCAAACCAAACAGTAGACAATCAATTGGATAAGACAGGCACTGTGATAAATGTACTCATAAGTTATTACACTGAGTGAAAGATTTGACAAATAAATTAGGTAAAGTGAATCATCATATTGTATAGTCAATCTTTTTTGATAGAACTGGAAAGGATTTTCAGCATTTGACAGACCTTGGTTCAAACCCGGCTGTGCCACTTACTGTTTGATCTCAGGCAGGATGCGTAACCCCTTTTTGAGATGGAGTTTCCTCATAGTAACACCAAATCATACTTGCATAGTTGGGCTGCTGTATGATCCAAATAGGGTAGTACTTTTTAATGTTCTAATCCATTCTAAACTAATATTATTATATTAACATTAATAATTTTCAACTCAGCTTTTAGGACTAGAAAAATTACAGGTGCTTTCAAAGTAACATGAGTAATATCGAATGTTCATATTAATTAGTAAAAGTACAGAATTAAAAATACTCTTCTCTGTTTACAAATCCCTCAAATGCACAAAGCACTGAGGGGTCCAGAAACAGTTCTATGCCCCTTCCAGTATGTAAATAAGGAGAAACATACCAGGAGCCAGAAAATGAACCGAATACAAGCCTGAGGAGAAGCTTTAGACGTACAAGGAATTTGTGCTTCAAAAGCAGTCACTATCCAGGCCTGGTTACAAATTCTATTTGTTCACTCTGACAATTGTATCTGTCTATAAATTGGAGATAATGGTGCTTCCATGGGAAATTCATTTGAGGGGCACTATGAAATGCAAAGTATCATTGTGTTGTTCCACATGGCTCACTGGTACAGTGTCAAAAATGTTATTTTTCATTCTGCTGCTAAATGAAAAATGAAAAATAACTATGTTGGGGTTCTCATCCTTTATCAGTTCTGTGATTGTCACATTTAACTGAGTCAGTATTTCCTCATGAGACCTATTTAAATCTTTTACCAAACATGTGACCAATGTTTTGGAAACTATGTGTATTTGAAGGTTCTCTCATAAATGAGGCAATTAAGCAGGCAGTCACTACTTTGGCCTTGCTTTTCTGACATGTCTCACCAAAAGGAAATTATATTGTGTCATTTTCTGAGTTTTATTAACATAGGACGTCTGCCACACATTTCTCTGTTATAGCTTATCAGGAATGCGTCATTTTGTGAAATATGACTTACTCTTCTCCATGGATGCCTTGGCATTTTTTCTGAGTCAGAGCCTCTGCTCAGATACTCCCGCAGTCTTGATCATGACCCTCAGGCCTGTTCACATGGATGGTGGTCAAGGTGGTGGCTCTAAGTACACGCACAGAGGGCCTCCCAGGTCTGCACACAGCCCACTCTCATGTTCAAGCTTTCTCCTTACTCTTGGCCTTTATTTCCTATTGTTCTTGGAGATTGCCATGATATTTTTGTCTTTTCTGATTCTGTAGACTTGTCAACTGATCTTGGTCACTCGTTTTCTCAAGTGACCTTGAAAAATGAGAGAAACTCCTTAAAAATACTGGCAAGATTTAGTATAGTTGTTAAGTTAGAAGGTATCCAAGATGCTGTGGGACCAATAATCACCACTGGAATGGACCTTTAAAAGCCTCAAAAAGTATTTTATTTCTCACTATTTCTGTCTTCCTTTGGTAAATTTCTCTCCTCTAAACTTAAATATTAGCTCACGATCCATAGGCGAGCCCCCACTGCTCAGGACCCCTCCTCATAGACTGAAGGGAGGATTGGGGAATCTCTTTTCTTTGCCTAGGAGGTCCCTTTCCCCTAGATTTATTTGTGCAAACCCATCGTAGTCCTCACATCCAGCTCGTTCTTCCCAGCTGCAGTACCACTGTGATGTGACCCTAGCATAACATTAACCAATGGACACTCTTGCCCTGCCCTTACCTAGAGCTTTCAGTTCAAACTCTTTATCGTAGCTTATCACATGATCTGCCTTTGCCATCTACCTCTAATTTACCTTACGAGATAACCATGAGTTCTTGGGGCTATCCTTCATGCAGTTACCTGAATGTATTACAGTCCTTCATATTTTTGTGTCTTTGTAGGTAAATCAGATGCATAATAAAGCTTTAGCCCTACCTATTATTAATTGAATGCTTTGTGCTTGGGGAACTGTGTGCTTGGCACTGGGGATAAAAAGATCACTAGGACAGAAACTGTCTAGAGGAAGAAGCTGTAGTTCTGTTAAAAATGGGTTGTATCTGAAACAAGTCATAAAAAATAGGTAAGAATTTGTTAAGTGGACAGAAGGGAAAGATTTATTCCAAAGAGAGTTAAAAAAAAATAACATCATGAGCCCTACTTTCAGACTTTCTGCTTCAATTGTTCTGGGTTGAGAATTTGCATTTCTAACAAGTTCTCAAGTGATATTGAGGTTGCCGCTCAGACAGAATCACGAACTGCAAGGAAAAGAGATTGTCAGCATGTTGAGCTGGAAGGAATGACAGTAAATAAGTAATATTATTTAAAAAAAAAACCATTAAAGAGAGACCATAAAGAATCCAAGGAATAGAAAACAGGGCTGAAAGGAAAGACAGTGTACCTTCCCAGCCCAGTAAGCTGGATCCAGGATTGGCTAAAATCTATTTAAATTTACAATTTCTTCCGTAATTGGTTGAGGAGGACTCATGCCATTTGGGATTTTTTTTTTTTGAGCATATGTTTGGTTTATAATTTTTCAATTTATAAATATGAAGTTAATTTACAATAATAATGTTAACTTTTTAACTTTTAAATGAAATATTTTAAAGCTGGTAAGGACATTATTGCAAAATTCTTCATTTTAAGGAAAGAAAAATAAAGGGCAATATGTCTATATTATCTGACTAGATCACTTGGCTATACAAAGAAATAAAATCTAAGTTTCCTTTTTTAACTCCTTGCCTAGTATTTACTTGACTATAAGAAGGTCTATAAACCCTTTTTGGTCTAAAGTGATTTTTCTTGCCTCCACTGGCTAATGCTGAGACTCCCACTAATTGTACGCATTTTTAAATCCACCTACCTAAAGTCTGTACTTCCTACTTTTTCATTTCCTCTCTCTTCTAAAACTGTTTATAAAATCAGTTATTGCATATTTAAGTTCAGCTGTCATTATGATTATAACCATTTATATTGCTCAAATAAAGATCACAAGAAGTAACCTATGAACTATTGTATTATAACTGTAGGAAAATTTACTATTTCCCTCTTCTTGAGAAAAACTGGCAGAATTTGCAAACACTCATTATTTTGTGATTTTTTTCATTTGTATTATATCTATGCTTCATTAGTATCCTGAATGAGTACCTACTGAAAATTTACACAGATGCTAGTATTTTAAATGTCATTCTTTCATCTATGATTTGAAAAAGGAGTATCAATGTCCTTTGGTAAATTTCCATCAACTCTGAAGTATATAGAGTTGTTAATTCCTTCAAGATATAAAATCAATATAAAGTTACCCTGAAAAATGAGGGAAAGTCCTTAAAAATACTGGTAAGATTTAGTGTAGTTCTTTAGTTAGAAGGTATCCAGATGCTGTGGGATCAATGGTCAGCTTTTAGAGAGATGAATGTTTAAATTTTGCAGTGAAGTCAACCTTGTAATGTGCCTCCAGGACAACGTATGAACACCTTAAGGGCTTAATGTTTTGTTATAAGAACATTCAATTTATGTGGTCCTCCAAAATCTTTAAGTTACCCATATATTCTGGATGTTTCATTTGTTTTTCCAGATTCACTCTCCACTCCTCTGCATGATACTCTGTGCCCTGGGAGGCTGACCACTGAAGACCACACAGGGTCCCTCCTTGCTTCCTGGCTTTGGTTAGCATAATGAGAGGCACTTTTAGGAGGTGAACTCCAGTCAGAGAGCAAGGCTCAGATAGTTATTCTCTCCTTCCCTGCTGATTTGCCATCTCTCTAGCAAGGCTCTGCTCCCTGTAGGAGGCCCTTTCTATACAGATGTCCATCTGGATTCTGATCAACACCTTAGTTTATGTCCCAGTTTGCTAGAAGGGCTTCCACTTTTGCTAGAACTTTGCCTGCACTCTATCCTGTGGTTTCCCTAATAGGTCTTCAATGAACTCAGCTCTGCCTGTGTAAATTGAGGGTGCTATGTCCTTCCAGAACATTGCTACTTTCAACATCCTTAATAAACTATGATAAAATAATTCCTAATATTATAAATAATAATAGCAACATTTTTGTACCAACATAAATCAGCTATTTAATAAGTACTTAATAAGGGATATAAACATAACACATGATCTTATATTACTAATGGCCCTCTATGAATTAAGAAAATACCCAAATGATTTTAATATTGTTTCTTTGATACTATATTATGACTTTTTAAGACATCACAAGTTCATAGATAGCACATCACTAATGATGTTTCACTGTTTAAGGATTTTAAAAACATTTAAAAACATCAAGTTTAATGACAGTAAAAAATCTAGTTAATAAAATTTAGAACCTAAATATTCTGTTGCTGAAAATATGCTTCCCTAACCCTGTAGGAATAGGCAAGAACCTACACAAAGTAAATGTATTAAATAAATGTAACATAGCAATTATTCATATTCGTTAAAACAGGAAAACAGCAATTGAAACTACAACCAACTCAAGTCAACACAAGTCAAGCATGGAAGCCAAAAGTGTGGAGGCTACAAATATACTCATAAGTAGAAGTCTAATAGCATTTTATAACAACCAGATTTCTAAATGAACAAGAATCACACAAATCCTAATCAGACTTTAAATATAATTTATTCATGTGTATTTGACTTACCCTTACTAATTTACTTGCTAAGTTACCAGTACATAGCTTTGAAACATGTTTAAATTAAATTCTATAATGGCACACATTATTTTTCAGAAACTAAAAGTATGGCCTGCGGTTATGCATTTTCAAGAATTATCTTGGAAGATCTTCATATACTAAACTTTAGAAAACACAGAATCATTATTTTATTTCTAATTTGATAATTATTTCCTGTAGGATTTTTTTTTAAGATGGTGGGGCTTTATTTATTTATTTATTTATTTTTTATTTTGGTATCATTTATCTACAATTACATGAAGAACATTATGTTTACTAGGCTCCCCCCTTCACCAAGTCCCCCCCACATACCCCTTTGAAGAATGCAGCACTCCAGTTTGAAAAAGACAGATTCATCACTATGTTTATCGCTGCACTATTTACAATAGCCAAATATGGAAACAACCTAAATGTCCATCAGTAGATGAATGGATAAAGAAGATGTGGTACATATACACAATTGAGTATTACTCAGCCATAAAAAAAAAACAGATCCTACCATTTGCAACAACATGGATGGAGCTAGAGGGTATTATGCTCAGTGAAATAAGCCAGGCAGAGAAAGACAAGGCCTGTAGGATTTTTAAATATCATATCACATGCATAGATTTAATCTTATGCATTAATCTTATAAAAAGTTAGTTTTATACTTAATATAATAAAAACCAAACTTTTTTTGACATATGTGTAAAGTAACTTTCAAAAAGAATTAATGTAGTGAGAGCCCTCAATGTGCTTAGCCATTTCACTCGTTTTGAATTAAAATAGTGAAATTAGCCTGAAGTGTTCCAGACAAAAATGCATCCAACATCCTGTACTCATTAAACAGCCAAGGAGCATACTGTAGTCATTTTGACATATGCAAATTGTCCAATTTTACACACACACACACACATGCATACACATACACAATTTTTCTCACTGTGCAGACCTAAGGTAAAGCAATTCAAATAAGACAATTGGGAGGCAGAATTTTAGAAACCTTTACAGGGAATGTCTCTTTCAAGATTAACTCAGGAGGGAGAGAGAGAGTGGGTGGCAGAGACAGATAGAGGAGAGAGAAACTGTTTTAAGAGAGAGAGAAAACAAATATTTTAAGAACTAAAATTTATAACATCATGTCTGCTCATAATTTCCTCCCTTCCAAAGTCAACACAGTCACTGCTTTATGAAATGAGAAGGAGGCCTGTCAGAGGGCATCTTACTAGGAGAAACGTTCCATATGTAATATCTATGCTTCATTTAGTGAGAATCCTGATCCTGTTCTGTCCAGTTATAATGTGTCTCATCGTTTTATGTTCAAAGTAGATGACTCTTAGCTGTCCACAGCAAACCTTGAAGGCCTAAATCCATATATCATGAAGACGGGGATAAGGCAGTGGGTGAGAGATACTCAGTTTTTGCCATTTCTTCATGTTCTGATTATTGTTGCTGAATAGCAACTCTCCCTGCTCCCCTAAAAAAATGCTATCACTTTCAAATGACAACCATTTGATTTTCACCTTATTGCTTCAGCTCTTCTTGTCAATGGTTTTCATGAAGCTGCAGTCAGCTGATAGGTCAGTTAGGGGCTGACTTCGCTGGGTCTCTTGGGTGACTGAACTTCTCTCTTTGTTGCAGCCTCAGGACCTACATTCCCCATGAAGTCTCTCTCCATATTGTACCTTCTGGAGGGCATGCAAGTGCAAAAGTGTAAGCTTCCAGGCTTTCTTTTGTACAGAACCTGGACAGTGTTGCTTTCCCCATATCCTGATAGTTCAAACAAGTCACAGGCCCAGCCCAACTTCAAGGGGAAAGTATAAGCAGTTCACCGACACCAAGAGATCTGATTGATCAGGAGCATTAATGTAACAGAAAATAAAATAAACTACCTAATTGGTTAATACCGAGTTCCACAAATGAACCACAAATCTGCAGGTATTGTGGTTTAACATATCCATTCTAACACAGCCAACTGGAGATAAAAACTCTGTTATGCAACTGCATACAATGCTGTTATGCAAACATATCTATTTAATGCCATCATCCATTAACAAACTTGAATGATGATCAGAAGAAATGTAGTAGGTAACTGAGTTAATTTCCAATTCTATTTTAAAATTAGACTTCTATATAACTATTAATATTTAATAACACTCGAAACATAACTGCATGGAGTTGAACTGACACACTCTTCTTGATACAAAGATACCTAGATTTACTGTGATGATCAAGTAATGAGATTTCTACTCTCAGAATACACATGGTAATTAGAATCATTACAGCAATTGACTAACATAACAATGAAACAAAGTGATAGAAAATTTAGGCAGATGGTCCTTCAATTTAACTGAGGTGACAAGATGTGTGATTCCAAATTCTTACTTTCTTCTTCACTTATAAGAGAAAAAATTAACACAGGGACTACTGATATTCCTTTCCCTAAAAGGAAAACTGTAATTTTCTCTTTACTTACTTTAAGATGTGGTAGACTCTGTATTGGAATACTTGAAACTAGTCCAACCATATGTACTAGTTAATTCCCTGAGAAAACAAACATTATCTGGACTATAAATACTCAAGCTTCCATGACAGATCTGGTGAGGTTTACTTCTAGACACAAAGATAGAGTGGTTGGACAAGCCAGTGAGGTACTTGCTAAGTAGTAAGGGGAAGAAGGATTGCCCTCAGAAGAGTAGCACTTGAAATCCAGAAAGCAACATGGGGAGGTAAGGGGGCAAAACAGAGGTCTGTCAGTGCTGTGGAGACTGGTTTGGATGATAATTATTCCAACACATCCTGAAGAGCTTCTGTTTCCTTTTAAGCTTTGACATAATGCAGCTCAAACCACCTCCTGCCTGGCCACCCAGGTTTGACCTTCTCCGCATTTAAAAAACAGTTGCTGGGTGAGTCTTTTCTTTTAAAATTTTTGGCTCTAGCATTTAATATAGGCAAGTGGAAAAGTGACAAAATTTGGGGAGATTACTGCATGGTCCTGCATGTCTGTGTGTCCTGGTGACTTAAGACAGAGGTCCTTGATTTCTCACTTCCAGCAGAGATCTTTAAGGTGAAACAGTGTCCTACATAGCAAAATCAGGAAATTCCATTAGGGGAGAGAATGAAAAAAAAATCTGCTTTTATAAAGCCTCCAGGGATCAGTCCTGATTTATACAACGACTACTTATTGGCTTGAGAGACTAGATTCCTTGTCCTTAACAATGAGTGATAATGTTGCTTTTTAAATCAATCAATCAACCCTAAATAATGGCAGAAGAGGTGAAAAGGAGTTGAGCTGTATTTTCAGGACTTGGGTCAAGGTTTTATTTCTGTTTATTTCTTTACCTAGCACCATAATCCCATTGCACGTATATAAATGGGTTTTATTGATGGATTACTTCTGAGAAAGAAAAAATAAATAAAGAAAGTAACTTAAAGTCTGTTAGCTAAAGTTTTCACATTCAGAAGGATCAATAAACTCCCAAGCCTTAGGAATAACTGTACGTAATGAAAATGTACATGGGTTTATCTATCATCATATAATCAATACAGTAAATAAACTGGTTGACTAATTTGTTTCTCTTTGTTTCTCTTCCTACTCTTAACTCCAACAAAGGTCCCATTTCAGTGAGCTCAATCATTGATCTTTTTTTCTCTTCCCACTTCCCATGTTCTGAATCGGTCACTGAAGAGATTTAAGTTGAAGGTAAACATAGATATGCACCACTTACAGAGGATAAAAGATAAATATATCTATATTTATAATTCTGGTCTCCTACCTAACATGAAGTTTGTTACTTAATGTGGTGATACAATTACAGTTCATGGAAAATTTGTCTCTTTTTTCACTAAAATTTTGAACCTAGGAATTTTCTGCCCTGTTTCCTCAGGCAAGGGTGTAATGAAGAAAGAGATTTTGCTTCTCATCCTTATTCCCTTTTTACCTCTACCCCAGTGGAGAGGGGACAATCTCGTTGGTTGGTTCCTGATCCATAAATAGACTGATTACTGTGCTGTAAATCAGTGCTCCTTAAGAACACTTTTTCTTTCTGATTCCTTGTATACTTCCTGCAGCCACTTAAGGCAGGCTGGTTCTCTTATCTCTCTGGTGAAAAGTGTGAACTGAGTTGGATGCCCTTTAGGGACCTCATCTTTTTTTTTCACATTCTCTCTAAGGCACCTATTATGTCTTCCCAAAGATTTAAAATAAGAAAGAGGAAATAGGAGTAATTTAGTTTCAAATCTAAACTGTGATTTCTAATTCCACCTTAAGAGTTTTCATTAAAATATGCATTTGATCAATGACCCGCATTTCATTACTGTTTGGCTTCCCTGGAAGGAAAAATGAGCATTACATATTTACCCCTAACAATGAGTTGAGTTAAATTTTATCTCCTATTTAAATAAAATATAATAGAAAAAAAAATTTAAATAACAGTACAGGGATGGATGTGTGACAGATAGTATAGGTTATTTTCCCAGCAAGCATTCTTCTACTTCCTGATTCCCAGTGGCCTCCAATTTATGTTAGTATCAATTTGGCTCCATTCTAAACTCCAAAGGTAGAGGACATGCCTATAGAGTATTCCAGTGTCCTGTTGAGGTATGATGTTTCCAAAATGGACACAGTCTAAGTGGTTTAAATAGGAGTGAAATAGTAGGACTTTTGGTGGAAATACTGGTAGAAAGTCATCTGTGCCCAAGAGCTTATAGCCTTCATCCTAGGATCGTAAGCACAGCCTTCCTTTATCCTAAGCTGACATTGCAGAGGCACAGCAGAGGGACATAGAGTAACAGAACTCTTAAGAACATTACCGAATTGTTGGATCATACAATTGTACTTCTGAGGTTTTCATGTATGTTGTATCTCTACTTATCTCTATATTGTTTAAGTTAGAGGCATTTTCTATTATTGTAACAAATGTTAAAATGTATAGGCTTCAGAGAAGAATGCTTATTATATTTTTCAAATGAGATGAACACAATCAATATCTCTGGTACTGTTGACCCAGCATCTATCCCTTCTCCAAAAATCAACTGCCACCTATTCCCATCTGTACTGAGCCCTCACATACTGAGCGCTACAACTGTATTATCTGTGACTACCCCTGGCCACAGATAACTGGTCCTGGGGAGAACTCCTGGTCAAAACCAATCCATCTGAATCATTTTTTTTCTAACTACAAATGAGAAAGACTGGATTATTGTCTGATCCCATACACAAAAGTAACCTTGAAGTGGATCAAAGACCTGAATGTAAGTCATGTAACCATAAAATTCTTAGAAGAAACATAGACAAAAATCCCTTGAATATAAACATGAGCAACTTCTTCCTGAACACATCTCCTCAGGCAAGGGAAACAAAAGGAAAAATGAACACATGGGACTACATCAAACTGAAAAGCTTCTGTGCAGCAAAGGACACCATCAGTAGAACAAAAAGACATCCTACAGTATGGGAGAATATATTTGTAAATAACATATCTGATAAGGGGTTACCATCCAAAATATATAAAGAACTCATACACCTCAAACACCCAAAAACCAAATAACCCAATTAAAAAATGGGTGAAGGATCTGAACAGATGCTTCTCCAAAGAAGAAATTCAGATGGCCAACAGGCACATGAAAAGATACTCCACATCACTAATTATCAGGGAAATGAAAATTAAAACCGCAATGAGAAATCACTTCACACCAGTTAGGATGGCCAACACCCAAAAGACCAGCAACAGCAAATGCTGGTGAGGATGTGGAGAAAGGGGAACCCTCCTACACTGTTGGTGGGAATGTAAACTAGTTCAACCATTGTGGAAAGCAATAAGGAGTTTCCTCAAAAAACTAAAAATAGAAATACCATTTGACCCAGGAATTCCACTCCTAGGAATTTTCCCAAAGAAAAACAAAATCCCTGATTCAAAAAGAATTTACAATAGCCAAGATATGGAAGCAACTTAACTGTCCTTCAGGAGTTGAATGGATAAAGACGATGTGGTGCATATATACAATGGAATATTATTCAGCTATAAAAAGAAAACAAATCCTACCATTTGCAGCAATATGGATGGAGCTAGAGAGTATTATGCTCAGTGAAATAAGCCAAGTGGAGAAAGACAAATACCAAATTATTTCACTCATGTGTGGAGTATAACAACGAAGCAAAACCAAAGGAACAAAACAGCAGCAGAATCACAGACTCCAAGAAGGGACTAGAAGTTACCAAAAGGGATAGGGGAGGGTGGGTGGGGAGGAATGGAGAAAGGGATAAGGGGCATTATAATTAGCACTCACAATATAGGTAGGTCACAGAGAAGGCAGTATAGCACAGAGAAGACAAGCAATGCCTCTTGCATCTTACACTTATGGACATTGACTGCAATGGGGTGGGGAGGGACTTGATAATAAGGGAGAATATTGAAACCACGATGCTGCTCATGAGAAACTTCATAAGATTGTATATCAATGATACCTTAATTTAAAAAAAGAAAGAAAACAGGAAAGAAAATTAATGGCTGTGCAAGCTGTGAGGTATGAAACTCAATAGCTCTTGATGGCTGTGTTTTCCAGCATGTAGATGAAACTGGTCAGTAGTGCAATAAAATGAAACTAATACAAAGATAAGTGCAAATCTGAGAGAGGAGTAGAGTCTTGGCAGAATCAGCTTCATGTTTTCACTGGTCCCCAAGGTCTTTACCACCACCCCGAGGATGGAGACATCACCATACCTTCCCAATGATGGGAGCAATTTTTCAAATTTTCACTTTGAAATTAAGTGTCCATCGCTTGAAACCACAAATATATTGTTAAATACTTAAAAGATAATTTTCTTTATAGTTCCTCTTTTCAAGTCACAGAAGTGTGATCTCTAAAATTTACAGTAGAAATCTTACCTTTTAGTACCAATATTTAAATCTTGAATGATAATTTTCATGTATGCAGCATTTTAATCCTCACATTTTGGGTAACAAATACATGTATATAAAGCAAGTGTTTCAGTGCTCTAAATTTAGTTTTAAAATTCCAAAGCCAGTAATAAAGGACTCCAAATGTGTTCTTGTTATTTATAAAGTCAGCAGAAAACTCTGAGGTGAATTATAGTCTTGTGGGCACAATAAGATCATCAATTACTATTCTGTACATAAACATTGAGTGCTTACCAAGAAGCAGGTAAAAGCTTTTTTATAAAGCTGTGGGTACACAAGAATGTTTTGCCTTGAGCATTGCAGACAAAAGCATGAATAACTTGGTTGAAATCATAGAACGCTAGGCTAACACTTGCAGAAAGAAAAAACTGGGGGAGTAGATATTTGTTAACTTAATTTAGTTCCATTTGCTCCACCAGACTAAAAAACAAATAAACATAGAAATAACATCTGATAAGCACAGTAATATCAAGTGGGTCAAGTGATTCTCATTCTTTGTTTTCACTTTCTTTCAGATAGTAATTTACGATTTCATCTTTTTTAAAAATGCTGTGGGCATGTTTGTTGGCTAAATAGTTATACTACAGCATGCTCTTTCTTTACATACAGGTTTATTTGCTCACACTGGATGGATGGTTCAAGGGACTATTTTTTTTTAATTGAAGTATAATTTTGTTATACAATCTTATATTGGTTTCAACAGTTACCCAAATTATAAATCCTCACCCCCACTAGTGTAGTTACTATCTTTCAACATAAAAAGATGTTACAGAATCATTGGTTATATTCTCCATGCTCTGTACTACTGTCCCTGTGACCAACTTATTTTATGGTTGAGAATTTTCATGCCCCTTTATCCCCCTCACCCTCTGCACCTATCCACCCCAACCCCTTCCCCATGGTAAACACCATTCACTTCTCAATGTCTATGAGTTTGCTTCATTTTGTTTCGTTTTGTTTTTAGATTCCACAAATAAGTGAAATCATATGGTATTTGTCTTTCTCTGCCTGGCTTATTTCACTTAACATAATACCCTCTATGTCCATCCATCTTGTTGCAAATGACAGGATTTCTTTTTTATGACTGAATAATATTCCATTGGGTATATGTACATATCTTCTTTATCCATTCGTCTACTGATGGATACTTTGGTTGCTTCCATATCTTGACTATTGTAAATATGCTGCAATAAACATAGGGGACATGTATCTCTCCAATCAGGGATTTCGTTTTCTTTAGATAAATTCCTTAAAGTGGAATTACTGGGTTGTATGGTATTTCTCTTTTTAGTTTTTTGAGGAACCTCCACACTGCTTCCCACAGAGACGGCACCAATTTACATTCCCACCAACAGTGCAGGAGGGCTCCCTTTTCTCCACTTCCTCACCAACACTTGTTATTTCTTATCTTTTCAATAGTGGCCATTCTAACTGGTGTGAGATGATATCTCCTGATAGATAGACAGATTTTCCAATAAATAATTTACCATAAAGCTCATTAGATAATGCAATAACAAAAATAAAAATTGTCCTAGGATTTAGTAAATAGATATAGTAGTTCATTCCTCAGGAAAAAACTTAATCTTAAGAGAATTTGTGGGGAGAAAAATTTGAGCTTAAAATGAAAGTTTACCCTTACTAACTGAGCAACTTGAAAACTGAAGTCAACATAACTTCCTATCTCTGCGTTACACAATACTTGGGTTGGGGATACTTTTCTATCTGTATGTTAAATAATATTGAGGATAAGCAAAATCAGCTTAGACACTAGACCCAGAAAATACTTGCTCCTGAAGGATAAAACTGTGAGCCAACTGAAATAGCTTATTTATCAGGACTAATTGGGTGCTTATCAAGAACTGCTTCAAGATACTTGCTCACTGTGCCAACTAATCTGAAACTATTATGTTATAAAATTATGCAATCTTAACCAATTCTCTGTCTGGAGACAACTTCCTTAAAATCACAAAGCTCAGGCTCTGTAATTTTATAAATATCCTTCCCTGATGTAGCCCTTTGGGGATACTATAAAGACTATCAAGGTAATTTTCTCCTACTGCAGTAATGCAATAAGATGAATAAATTTAGTTCTGCCTGTTCAAAGGTATTTTTTTCTCCCTCCCTCCCTCCCTCCCTCCCTCCCTCCCTCCCTCCCTCCCTCCCTCCCTTCCTTCCTTCCTTCCTTCCTTCCTTCCTTCCTTCCTTCCTTCCTTCCTTCCTTCCTTCCTTCCTTCCTTCCTTCCTTCCTTCCTTCCTTCCTTCCTTCCTTCCTTCCTTCCTTCTTCCTTCCTCCGTCCCGCCGTCCCTCCCTCCTTCCTTCCTTACTTTTTCTTTCTTCTTTCATGTGTGCTGTAGGGGTTGGAATTTTAAGACTTTACCAATTGATAGACATGGAGATTTCAGTGATATCCAGCACAGAACCCCTTGTGGCCACATTTAAAATTTGTCAATAATAAAAAGAAGTGGGTTCAGATAAAAATGTAACTTGATTTTCTCTTATGGGATGGGGTAGGTTATTCATTTATATACAGTGGTAATTAATATGAAAAGTGCTCCTATGAAAGAAGAGAGGGAGGGAGGTACAGACTGCTGTTACTACTATTCTTCTGGGTGACTTAGGTAAACTAGAATGCCTTTAGAATTGGTACACAAGAAAGAAAATTTTAGGGCCTTTCAGATAATGGATTTTTCTAATTCCTATTTCCTTATTTCTATTCAATCAATAAAGTAAAATGGATAAAATTAAACATCTCCTTGAGTTTACCCTGCAAGTTAGCTTTTAGATGTTTAAGTAGGGTCATAGTGTTACTAAATTGGAAGGGCTCTTCTTATTTATAAAGGGGAGGTTGTTACTTATCCGTTTGTGGGCCAGTTGATCCACCAGACATATTGTATTTGTTTACAAAATGTTTTAACATTTTGGGAATGTTCCCCAAAAATTAAATTCCTTTATTCTTTTATGAAATCTGATCTTCCCTATCAGGTTTACATTCTCATTCAGATATATCCAACTCGAGCTGAGTGATAATAATAATTGCTAATACACATTGAGTATTTACTGTGTCAGACACAAGTATGATTACCTTTTACAGAATTTAATATTTATACTTATGTAAAATATTACTGATAGTCCCAATTGACAGTCTGGGAAACTAAGACATAGAGTAAATTAGTAACTTAAGGTCTTATAGCTGGCAAATGCAAAGATTAAACTGAGTGATTCTGACAGCAGAGTTCATCCTCTGAACCACTGCGCTATTGTGCTTCTTTTAGTTTGTGTAAAAGCATTCATTTCACCAGTCTCCACTGCTGCAAGCCCTGCAAGGCCACAAGACCTCACAACTCATGTAGATTACCTTTATGGTTGCTTCAAGTGTTTTAAGTTTGTGACTCATGAACAACTCCAAATTCTGTTGAGCAAAATGATGAAGAATATCCATAAAAGAGAAATACACACTTCCATAAACATATACTTGCTCCCTTTAATGGAGAAAATTTTTAAAGGCTATGGTTTAAAGAAGTTTCTATTTCCACAGAAATGTCCACTGAACTCCTCTTCATGATAGGAAGTTCTAGCTTAATAATCAGCCTGCAGTTTAGAAATGCTATGTGTAATCTATTAATCTAATTAAATTTTTCATAGTAACTGTAGATATCAGACCAGTTCTTCATGAACAGAGAAATTATTCTAATTCCTTTGTTGCTTGAAAGCTGTATAAGGCTTTCTTTAAGTGACATTTTAAGTAAAGTAAATTTAAGTAAATTATAAAGTAAAAAACTTACTGTATTGGTAAAAAATACATAGTCAATAACATGAGTTTTGGTACAATCGAACCCCCAATATTCCTTTAACATCTTTTTTCAAAAGATAGTATTTTAATTAAAATTAATTCTTGTTGTTTGTGGTAATTATGTTCTATAAAGTCACCACAAACACTGAATTAGTGAATACTGAACCCTTCTTTTTATGAGAAATACAGGGTTAGGTTCTTGTGAGCCTCCAGTCAAAACATTTTTGTGAACAGATCAATCCATAAGCATGAAATACATACGCTGCTGTTTAAAGACATCTTATTTAATACATATTGATTTATTAACACTGAACTCATGGCCAATGTCACTATCACTTACGCCTGAATGAAGCTTCTCTAACATCCATATTTTCTCCATAACCAACATCACAGCTTTCTTGCACTTAGGAACACTAGACAGCCCTTCAGCACTACACTTGGAGGTGATGTGAAACAGTGAAATCACCTATCAGAAGAAGAAAAATGTGAAAAACATGGCATTATATAGACATGAAAAGGACATTTGTTTATAGTGTGAGAGTTGAAACAGGAAGGCACAGTATTGACCTGTTCTGCCTCAGCTGGGAATGTGCACATTGGGTGGCTTACATTTTTCACTGCTTTTGCACATATTTGCAAACAACCATGAAAGTGTCATGAGTATTGATTTGGGAGTTATAAATCAATTTTAGTGAATAGGTAGTTTTGCAAATCAGTGTCTGTGAATAACAAAGATGAGCTGTATTTTACAAGTAAGTATCTAAAAGTTCAAAAAGTTCAAACCTACAAAGTTCAAATAATGGTAACAGAGATAACAGTGACTAAAGACTTTTTTCTGTGACACTTCATCCATGTGAATTAATAAGGATACATTTCATATGTCTTATATATTGAAACAGGAATTGTGAACAGTGCTTTCAGAATTAATCTGCTGTAGCCCACCTGCATACTTCAAGACTACTCAAAATCTTCACAAAATCCTTTCCAATTATACTATTTCACATTGAACAATGCTTTCATCCCTCATCTCAGGTAGCCAAAACTACTGGCATTTATTCACAGCCTTGTATTACTCTTGATTTACTTCATTGCATTGAACCTTATCTGTCTACTGTTCTCTAAGCTTCTTGAAGTGAGGAACTTAAAAAAAAATGCTTGGCTGAATTGCTCATTGATCCATCTATATGGTACAGTATCTCCCTATGTTCCTGAAATCTTGTACCTTCCTCCATTTCTGATAACCTCTGTTCCTGTTACTGTGTAATTCAATCCTCTGCCCACTCATTTCTTTATTTTCAAAATTATACTCACTCTTCAAAGTCCAACTTTAAAGTCCAAATAAAATATTGTCATTTATGTTAAGACCACCCTCAGGTTCAGAGATCCCCTAGATGGGCTCATAGAACTCAGAAAAGCTGTTATACTCTTGGTTATAGTTTATTACAATGAAAGAGTATAGAGTAAAATCATCAGAGTAAAAAGGAACATAGTACATGGTATGGGGGAGACCAGGTATGGTTTCTAGTTGTTTTCTCTCAGTGAAGTCATACGGGTAACACTGAATCCTCACAGCAATGACGTGTGATGACACCCATGCAGTATTGCCAACCAGAGAAATCTACCAAGTCTTGGTGTCCCATGGGGTCAGTCACGAAGGCATAGAGTGCCCACATGGCTGATCCATTTACTCAGTCTCCAGCCTCTCTCGAAGTCAGACCAATACTGCACAGCCCAAGGCCTCCATCAGAAATCACATAATCACCTTGTTAATAATCAAGCATGACCCAAAGGCCCCAGTAAGCATAGATACTCTTACTAGGCAAGATATTCCAAGGGCTTAGAGGTTGTCTAGGGCCAGACCATTCTTTGAAATATGCAGGATTCCAACAACCCAAGCCTGCTGAGTTAGGTCTAATGCTCAGTGTAATTTACTCCATGACCACCTCCTTTATCCTCTCTAGCTGAAATAAATTATTCTACCTTTGAAGTCTCAGCACTTTCTTTCTTTCCTTCCACATCTCTTCTTACCTGTATATGCATGCCTTGATAATCTGAGGCCCTTATGTGTCAATTTGTGGAATAGGGGAAAATAGCTTATTAATTACAGAGAGTTTGATTTGCCACACAGGTCTATAGGCTGAGGACAAATATAAATTGCCCTGATCTATATTATGGGAAGGCAGAGCCTTGAATGATTTAATTAGAGAAAGAAATAGAGATTAAAGATTTAGTGTGTGACTAAGGGAAAAATCTTGGAGAGACTTGAACAAATGGCTAATGGGGAAGTTAAAGTTGTCTTATCTACCATGTAAATTTTAACAAAATCCACATAAATTACAGTTCCACAGAGAGGGAGAGGAAAGAGGTCCATAAATTTTCTAAGAAAGGTGGGATTTGGGGAAATAAAACCTCAGACTGCCAACCATGTTGTTTCTACATATAATGGTTCTGGTAAGCTTGTCACTTTTCTTTAAACTCTTAGTATTTGAGAGTAGACACCATATTGAAGGAACTTTTGAACCCTCACATTCCTGGCATATTCTTTGGTACATAATCTAACAGCTAACTTTTATTTTATAATTAGCATTTGTCAGAGTATTTTAAATACTTTATGTACATTATTTCATTTAATCCTATGAAGTAGGATATTTTACATAGTAAAACACTGAGGCAATTAAAGTAAGCCACTCAAGTTCCAGAGCTAGTAAGCAGCAGAGTAGGTATTTGGGATCATATGATTTGGCACCAAAGCCCATGACCTTAACCACTAAATAATCCCAAGCCCCATAGGAGATCACTAACTGCTGAATTGATACCATGAATTAATATTTTGTGCTTATCAGAAATCTGCTGAAAAGTTAATATTTGAGTTAATTCCTCACCATTTCTTGTAAAATAGCAAGGGAAATCTAGGTCTTCACTCCAAAATACTTTCATGTTAAGGATAGATTATTAGACTAGAATGGGTGACAGGATTGACACAGAGCCAGAACATACCTTATCTTTGTTTAAATTTGAACTTCAGCTTCAACAGATAAAACACATTCACCCTTATACTATCATCAACAGGACAAGATGAGCAGTGAAAACTAAACCATGTTTTACTTTTCAGCCCAAATGAGAGACCTTCTGCAAAACCACTATTTTCCTAAATCCTGTCAATACTACCCTAGAAGTCAAGAGTGAACAATTTGGCTATTTGATGTAATGGGAGAAGAGTTGCTGGTAAACTCTGAAACATAGGTAATAGGTATAAATTATTTTTTGCCTTTTACAGTTGTTGCCCACTGAACTATTTCTGAGAAATAGAAGATCAGAGTGGAATGTACCCAACAGACAAAAGAAATCACTTCAAGAATGTAACGAAGCAAATAGACGGAAAGCAAAACAATTGGTAGGAACCAGAGAAGATTTGTTTAAGGTCTGCAGGACCAAATAATCAAAAAGAGAATAGCTCAGAGTAAAACAAAGGCAAGCTGTTTCACCTGATTGAATTATCTGGTCAACAACAAACATAGAATAAGAAAGTAGGGAGACCAAATGTTTTATTTGGTACTACTTTGGTAAGGTGTGTATAAATATGAAAAATACAGCTTACTAACAAGCTATGAGAATATAAAGAAAATAATTAAGCCTTAAATCCTCAAATCTTAGAATACTGGCTGCAAAGAAAACTAAGAACTCCTCCAGTCCATGTTCTTTTGGTAGCTCTCAGTCTCCTGAGTACATGTTTTCTCACACTTCTGCTTTCATTAATGATTCTATTCCAAAGGAGTAGTTTTGTTTTATGGTCTGAAGTCAAGGTAGTAACAATTTCCATATAATATTTTTCATAAAAATAAACCTCACTTGTTCAGAGGAAAGGCTAATTTTAGAGAATTATATCTGTGTCATATAAGAGTTCACAGGAGAAATTATTAGTTATTGACTATGCAATGTATTATTTCTTATGCTTCCTAAAAATGAGATAAATTCCTGCCTACTGGCCTGTTTGAAAATATGTTTCTTCTGAGGGTGCAAGAGTAGAAGCTAGAGATTTGGAGAGAATGTCAAGTGATCTTCCTTAACTCTGAGGATCTGCTAAAGAAAGTAAATAAGCAGGACAATCCTCTTCACCTGAAGATCCCTACCTTATTGGAGGGAATAAACAAGCCAGCTAGGTCTTCTCCAACCACATTATGGCTGCTTAACAGGGCAGAAGGTAGGCAGTCTACACTCTAAGATCAAGAGTCACTTGCCATGTTTTGTGCTTAGTGAACTGATTGCCCATTCCAGGTCTTGAGTATTCTATTTCCCTCATTCAATCTGATCACAAAACTTCAATCTGGTTCTGTGTAACTGAAACTATGATGTCCCCACTGGCTTGAACAGCTGGACATTAAGTCTTGGACTTAGTTATAGAGCCACATTGCTCTTCATGGTGCCTGTCCAGTGTGAATGGTGAATACATGAAAACAAAAATCTGATTTAACAGTAGGATTGCAAAATTTGCCCTTGTCCAAAAATATGGTCTGAAAATTTGCCATTCCTAATCTGAGACTACTCACTCTTGAAGCAACTTTTAACCTGGTTCTGACATAGTTTATGAGCAAATGGAAAAACTATTTTCTTAGTTTAATGAATTCAGTAAATGATAGCAGTGGTTCAGAACTTAAGTATTGGAAGCCAACAAAACTGTTGAGGTACTAAGGATTAGCACAATTATACTTATACACAATGCATATTACAAACAATAAAAGCTATACACAATAACTACTTATTAAAAGTGAAGATATATGGGACTTCAGTACTTTTAAAAATGTAGATATATCATCCTTGGCCTGGACGAACTGACTGCAGCTGTTAATAGTCATCTTTGAGAATTCACTTTCAAATACAACAGTGTATTTTCTATCCCCACTGTAAGCAGAACATAGCAGATTTTATGTCTTAATGGAAATATATTGGCTTCTATGAGTACAGCTAATTAAATCAATATACAGATAATGGGGAGGAAAGGGCTATATATAGGAATAATTACACCTCAATCTATAATATTAATTCATCTAAAGAATGAATGTATGTATTGCGAGAGCTCAAAGCACAGAAAGGGGCAACTGTGGTTAGGGCTGGATGCTGAATATAAGACATATATGATCACCAGAATTTTTTTCACATACATGGCAAAGACATTTCGTACCTCTTTAGGCTTCTCCAAGGTCTGAGTTAAGTATCTCTCCAGCTATCCATTTTTCTCTGTTGTCACTCCATTCACATGAAGTAACTCTTTGATTACTAATAGATTGCTTTGGAGGTAGGAAGTACTCTAGGAAGCATTATGACATTTTGCCCACTTAAAACCTATATTCTCCTCTGTAAATAAGTAAAACAAAATGACTGTAAACTAGCATTATGCATCAGTCTAGTGTGAATCAACCTGAAAGTGTGATTGCTCAAGTGTGAATTAGTTTTTTTTTTTTATAATTATTTTTATTTTTTTGAAGAACATTATGTTTACTAGGCTCTCCCCTACCCCAAGTCCCCCCCACAAACCCCATTACGGTCACTGTCCATCAGCATAGTAAGATGTTGTAGAATCACTACTTGTCTTCTCTGTGTTGCAAACCCCTCCCCTTTCTCCCACCCCCTACATTATACATACTAATCATAATACCTCCTTTCTTCTTCCCCACCTTTATCCCTCCCTCCTCTCCCATTCTTCCCAGTCTCTTTCCCTTTGGTAACTGTTAGTCCATTCTTGGGTACTGTGATTCTGCTGCTGTTTTGTTCCTTCAGTTTTTCTTTTGTTCTTACACTCCACAGATGAGTGAAATCATTTGGTATTTGTTTTTCTCCGCTTGGCTTATTTCACTGAGCATAATACCCTCTAGCTCCATCCATGTTGTTGCAAATGGTAGGATTTGTTTTCTTCTTATGGCTGAATAATATTCCATTGTGTATATGTACCACATCTTCTTTATCCATTCATCTACTGATGGACACTTAGGTTACTTCCATTTCTTGGCTATTGTAAATAGTGCTGCGATAAACATAGAGGTGCATCTGTCTTTTTCAAACTGGAGTGCTGCATCCTTAGGGTAAATTCCGAGAAGTGGAATTCCTGGGTCTAATGGTAAGTCTATTTTGAGCATTTTGAGGAACCTCCATATTGCTTTCCACAATAGTTGAACTAATTTACATTCCCACCAGCAGTGTAGGAGGGTTCCCCTTTCTCCGCAACTCACCAACATTTGTTTTTGTTTGTCTTTTGGATGGTGGCCATCCTTACTGGTGTGAGGTGATATCTCATTGTGGTTTCAATTTGCATTTCTCTGATAACTAGCGATGTGGAGCATCTTTTCATGTGTTTGTTGGCCATCTGAATTTCTTCTTTGGAGAACTGTCTGTTCAGCTCCTCTGCCCATTTTTTAATTGGATTATTTGCTTTTTGTTTGTTGAGGAGCATGAGCTCTTTATATATTTTAGATGTCAAGCCTTTATCGGATCTGTCATTTATGAAAATATTCTTCCATACTGTTGGGTACCTTGTTGTTCTATTAATGGTGTCCTTTGCTGTACAGAAGCTTTTCAGCTTGATATAGTCCCACTTGTTCATTTTTACTTTTGTTTTCCTTGCTTGGGGTGAGATGTTCATGAAGAAGTCACTAATGTTCACATCCAAGAGATTTTTCCCTATGTTTTTTTCTAAGAGTTTTATGATTTCATGAATTACATTCAGGTCTTTGATCCATTTTGAATTTACTTTTGTATATAGGGTTAGACAGTGATCCAGTTTCATTCTCTTACATGTAGCTGTCCAGTTCTGCCAGCACCATCTGTTGAAGAGACTGTCATTTCCCCATTGTATGTCCATGGCTCCTTTATCGAATATTAATTGACCATATATGTTTGGGTTAATGTCTGGAGTCTCTAACCTGTTCCACTGGTCTGTGGCTCTGTTCTTGTGCCAGTACCAAATTGTCTTGATTACTATGGCTTTATAGTAGAGCTTGAAGTTGGGGAGTGAGATCCCCCCTACTTTATTCTTCTTTCTCAGGATTGCTTTGGCTATTTGGGGTCTTTGGTGTTTCCATATGAAGTTTTGAACTAGTTTTTCCAGTTCGTTGAGGAATGTTGCTGGTAATTTGATAAGGATTGCATCAAATCTGTATATTGCTTTGGGCAGGATGGCCATTTTGACGATATTAACTCTTCCTAGCCAAGAGCATGGGATGAGTTTCCATTTGTTAGTGTCCTCTTTAACTTCTCTTAATAGTGTCTTATAGTTTTCAGGATATAGGTCTTTCACTTCTTTGGTTAGGTTTATTCCTAGGTACTTTATTCTTTTTGATGCAATTGTGAATGGAATTGTTTTCCTGATTTCTCTTTGTATTGATTCATTGTTAGTGTATAGGAAAGCTACAGATTTCTGTGTGTTAATTTTGTATCCTACAACTTTGGTGTATTCCGATATCAGTTCTAGTAGTTTTGGAGTGGAGTCTTTAGGGTTTTTTATGTACAATATCATGTCATTTGCAAATAGTGACAGTTTAACTTCTTCTTTAGCAATTTGGATTCCTTGTATTTCTTTGTTTTGTCTAATTGCTGTGGCTAGGACCTCCAGTAATATGTTGAATAACAGTGGGGAGAGTGGGCATCCCTGTCTTGCTCCGATCTCAGAGGAAAAGCTTTCAGCTTCTCACTGTTCAGTATGATGTTGGCTGTGGGTTTATCGTACATGGCCTTAATTATGTTGAGGTACTTGCCCTCAATACCCATTTTGCTGAGAGTTTTTATCATGAATGAATGTTGAATTTTGTTGAATGCTTTTTCAGCAACTATGGAGAAGATCATGTGGTTTTTGTCATTCTTTTTGTTGATGTGGTGGATGATGTTGATGGATTTTCGAATGTTGTACCATCCTTGCATCCCTGGGATGAATCCCACTTGGTCCTGGTGTATGATCCTTTTGATATATTTTTGAATTCGGTTTGCTAATATTTTATTGAGTATTTTTGCATCTACGTTTATCAGGGATATTGGTCTGTAATTTTCTCTTTTGGTGGGGTCTTTCCTTGGTGTTGGTATTAGGGTGATGTTGACTTCATAGAATGAGTTTGGGAGTATTCCCTCCTCTTCTATTTTTGGAAAACTTTAAGGAGAAAGGGTATTATATCTTCTCTGTATGTCTGATAAAATTCCGAGGTAAATCCATCTGGCCCAGCGGTTTTTTTCTTGGGTAGTTTTCTGATTACCGCTTCAATTTCTTTGCTGGTATTTGGTCTGTTTAGATTTTTTGTTTCTTCCTTGGTCAGTCTTGGAAGGTTGTATTTTTCTAGGAAGTTGTCCATTTTTTCTAGGTTTTTCAGCTTCTTAACATATAGGTTTTCATAGTAGTCTCTAATAATTATTTGTATTTCTGTTGGATCCGTCGTGACTTTTCCTTTCTCTTTTCTGATTCTGTTAATGTGTGTTTATTCTCTTTTTCTCTTAATAAGTCTGGCTAGAGGCTTATCTGTTTTATTTATTTTCTCATAAAACCAGCTCTTGGTTTCATTGATTTTTTCTATTGTTTTATTCCTCTCAATTTTATGTATTTCTTCTCTGAGCTTTATTATGTCCCTCCTTCTGCTGACTTTAGGCCTCATTTGTTCTTCTTTTTCTAATTTTGATAACTGTGACGTTAGACTATTCATTTGCGTTTGTTCTTCCTTCTTTAAATATGTGTGGATTGCTATATACTTTCCTCTTAAGACTGCTTTCGCTGCGTCCCACAGAATTTGGGGCTTTGTGTTGTTGTTGTCATTTATTTCCATATATTGCTGGATCTCCATTTTAATTTGGTCATTGATCCATTGACTATTTAGAAGCGTGTTGTTAAGCCTCCATGTGTTTGTGAGCCTTTTTGCTTTCTTGGTACAATTTATTTCTAGTTTTATACCTTTGTGGTCTGAAAAGTTGATTGGTAGGATTTCAATCTTTTGGAATTTACTGAGGCTCTTTTTGTGGCCTAGTACATGGTCTATTCTGGAGAATGTTCCATGTGCACTTGAGAAGAATATGTATCCTGTTGCTTTTGGATGTAGAGTTCTATAGATGTCTATTAGGTCCATCTGTTCTAGTGTGTTGTTCAGTGCCTCTGTGTCCTTACTTATTTTCTGTCTGGTGGATCTGTCCTTTGGGGTGAGTGGTGTGTTGAAGTCTCCTAAAATGAATGCATTGCAGTCTATTTTCTCCTTTAGCTCTGTTAGTATTTGTTTCACATATGCTGGTGCTCTTGTGTTGGGTGCATATATATTTATAATGGTTATATCCTCTTGTTGGACTGAGCCCTTTATCATTATGTAATGTCCTTCTTTATCTCTTGTTACTTTCTTTGTTTTGAAGTCTATTTTGTCTGATACTAGTACTGCAACTCCTGCTTTGTTCTCCCTATTGTTTGCATGAAATATCTTTTTCCATCCTTTGACTTTTAGTCTGTGCATGTCTTTGGATTGAGGTGAGTCTCTTGTAAGCAGCATATAGATGGGTCATGTTTTTTTATCCATTCAGTGACTCTATGTCTTTTGATTGGTGCATTCAGTCCATTTACATTTAGGGTGATTATCGAAAGGTATGTACTTATTGCCATTTCAGGCTTTAGATTCGTGGTTACCAAAGGTTCCAGGTTACTTTCCTTACTATCTGAGTCTAACCTAACTCACTTAGTATGCTGTTACAAACACAATCTAAAGGTTCTTTTCTTTTTCTCCTCCTTTTTTCTTCCTCCTTCATTCTTTATATATTAGGTTTCAGATTGTATACTTTTTCTCTATCCCTTGATTGGCTTTGGGGATAATCAATTTAATTTTGCATTTGCCTCACAATCAGCTGCTCCACCCTACCTACCATGATTTTACTACCTCTGGTGACAGCTATCCAACCCTAGGAACACTTCCATCTATAGCAGTCCTTCCAAAATAGACTGCAGAGATGGTTAGTGGGAGGTAAACTCTCTCAGATTTTGCTTATCTGGAAATTGTTTAATCCCTCCTTCAAATTCAAATGATAATCTCGACAGATAACGTAATCTTGGTTCCAGGCCCTTCTGCTTCATGGCATTAAATACATCATGCCACTCCCTTCTGGCCTGTAAGGTTTCTTCTGAGAAGTCTGTTGTTAGTCTGATGGGCTTCCCTTTGTATGTGATCTTATTTCTGCCTCTGGCTCCTTTTAACAGTCTGTCCTTATCCTTGATCTTTCCCATTTTAATTACTATGTGTCTTGGTGTTGTCTTCCTTGGGTCCCTTGTGTAGGGGTATCTGTTGATCTCCATGGCCTGAGAGACTATCTCCTTCCCCAGATTGGTGAAGTTTTCAGCAACTACCTCCTCAAAGATACTTTCTATCCTTTTTTCTCTCTCTTCTTCTTCTGGTATCCTTATAATGCGAATATTGTTCTGCTTGGATTGGTCACACAGTTCTTTCTAAATTCTTTCATTTTTAGAGATCCTTTTTTCTCTCTGTGCCTCAACTTCTTTGTATTCCTCTTCTTTAGTTTCTATTTCATTTATTGTCTCCTCGACCATATCAACCTGCTTTTAATAACCTCCATTGTGTTCTTTAACGATTGGATCTCTGACCTGAATTCATTCCTGCGTTCTTGCATGTCTTTCTGTACCTCCATTAGGATGTTGATTATTTTTATTTTGAACTCCCTTTCAGGAAGAGTCACGAGGTCCATATCATTTAAATCTTTCTTGGGAGTTGTATTAACAATTTTACTCTGGACAAGGTTCCTTTGGCATTTCATGTTTGTATATGGTGCCCTCTAGTGTCCAGAAGCTCTATTCTGGAGCTTCTGAGCCCCTGAAGCAATGTTAGGGGTCGCAGGGGAGTGGTACTGGGGGTACGAAAGAGTTGTTCCCCGCCTCCTGGCTCCTGTCTGTGCCTGTCTCCACTGCCTGAGCCAGTGGGCCAGGCACACAGATATAAGTTTTTGTCCCAGAGCAGCCCGATATGGATCCCTGCTTTCCACAAGCAGCCGGAATCCCAGTCTCCCCAGGAACTCTACCTGTATTAAGTTTCCAACCTGGTAGTCATGCGAGTTTCATGAAAGCACCATGAAATGTAGGTTTGTTCTCCCAGTGCAGATCTCCGGAGCTGGGTATTCAGAGTCCCAGGCCTTCCACTACCTCCCTGCTCCGTTTGTCTTCCTCCCACCGGTGAGCAGAAGTGAGGGAGGGGCTCGGGTCCCGTGGAGCCACAGCTCTGGTACATTACCCCGTTCAGTGAGGTCTGCTCTTTTCTCCGGGTGTATGCAGTCTCACGCGTCTTCTTTCCTATTGTTCTCTCAGGATTAGTTGCGCCAATTAAATTTTCTAATTGTATCCAGTTTTAGGAGGAAGCCTCTGTCTCTCCTCTCACGCCTCCATCTTTAATCCTTCTCCGTGAATTAGTTTTTTATTTAAAAGAATGAGTAGCTGTTATTGATGTACAGAAAATGCCACCCAGTGGAATCCATGGAAGTCAACTGTCAGATTTTCTTCCTGTCCTTTTCCAAAATGCCCTTGCCCAAAGATCCCTACCTTATTGGAGGGAATAAACAAGCCAGCTAGGTCTTCTCCAGCCACGTTATGGCTGCTTAACAGGGCAGAAGATAGGCAGTCTACACTCTAAGATCAAGAGTCTTGCCAGTTTTTGTGTTTAGTGAACTGATTGCCCATTCCAGGTCTTGAGTATTCTATTTCCCTCATTCAGTCTGATCACAAACTTTGATCTGGTTCTGTGCAACTGAAACTATGATGTCCCCACTGGCTTGAACAGCTGAACATTAAGTCTTGGACTTAGTTATAGAGCCACATCGCTCTTCATGGTGCCTGTCCAGTGTGAATGGTGGATACATGAAAACAAAAATCTGTTTTAACACAAATCTATGGGGAAAGGATGGGCTGATGATAATTAGTGTTGGGAATAAGAAAAAAAACACAGAGAATCACATTACTGAACCCATTTTTCTGTTACTATGCACTAGATGAATTCCAAACGGATATAGAGATTTACGTGAGAAAAGAACTACAATAAGACTATAACCAAATGAAACTGGCACAAAGTAGAAAAAAATATGAGGGAAGGACTATATAAACTACAAGTGTTGAAACCCTTGTGAGTATGTTTATAAATAAAGTTGGATTGAGAAAGAAGGGCTTACAAATTTGATTATTCTGTTTTTAAACCCTATTTAGGTTGTTAGCCCTAAAATACAGACAGGTAGTAGGAGCCAGTGTTCAGGGGTAAACCTAAGAGGAAAATGTTTAGAAGTTAATATTTTGAGGAAACTGAAGGTAATTAAAGATAAGTAATAATAGGAATGCAATTAGAGGGGAACTAATAAGCCTAATAAGTAAGTAAAAGGAGTAAGCTCTGAAGTAACAGAAATGTGTTGCAAATTTTATACAGTTTAGGATATATAATAATTTATAGACACACACACACACACACACACACACACACACACACACACACATATATATATATATAAAGAGAAGATCCCAATCAGCTAAAACCTGTTGAAATACTACTTTCAAAAAATAAAAACATCACTCTTTTAAAAATATAAGCATGTGTCAAAGATTTATTCAAGTCATTAATGAGAGGATCAGCTAGAAGAAAATGCTGGTTCACAGCAATATAGGAGAAATAAAATTATTTATAAACATTGAATGAGGATCCCAATAAGATTGATAAATTGTTTCAAAATTGGCTAATGTCTTACAGGGAATAAAAACAGTAATCTTTGGAATTACTTTTTCTATCGGTATAAATTATTTGTATCTCTATAGGACAAAATCCATTTGGTTTGCAATTGTATGAGAATAATTTGCACTACTATAATTTTTCTAAAAGTTAATATCAGCCTCTATAGAGTTGCAAAATATCCTATCCAATAGTAAATAGCGAGTCAAAGAAAGTGCATACTCCTAAAGAATTAAATAATCTTTAAGTATGATTGTAGACTTAGGCAGCAAGTGCCAGTAAAACACTAAAAAGAGACAAAGTAATTTTTGCTATTTACAAATTTTTGAAATCTTTGTTTTCTTAACAATCTGACTAAGGTCCAACATGGATAAAGGATCAATAAATGTTTGAATACTAACATAAATATCTCTTCCTTACACTCCAAGTTCTGAGGTCTTTCAAGAAGCAACTCTTTGATCTATTTAAATTTTAAGATGTTGGATAGTAACACTCTAATCATTGTTCTTAGGTATTCAGGCTTCTTCAAAAAGATTCTCATTTCACAAGGCAATTTAAAATTTTGAAAATAGGTGAGTCATTTAAAAAAGATATTTACATCTCCTTAGCCTTTAATTTTCTACTAAGAATATGTGCTTTTTTTAATGCCCTCTTCTTAAGATCATAAAAAATGTAATAGCATTTTGGAAAAAACACAAAGCACACAAAAGTCATAGTGCAGGATTTATTATCTTTAATGAAAGCATTAACTACACTAATAGAACCATATTATCACTGACTTAATGCATGCATCCCTTATGGGCATCACACCAAATACTTTCCACTAAGTAGAATGCTTAAATGCTTTGAACTCAGGAAAGATATTCAAAATGTAACAACTATTTAAAAAATCTTACAATGGTAGAGAAGTGTTATGGTTGAACATATGCTATAATTTAGAATTTTCAACTTTCAGTTAAGGACATGATGATAGGAAAACATAGTGACTATTTAACAAGTATGTGGAAGTGAAGACTGACCAAATGTCATGTTGCCCTAAACAGCCAGGAATAAATAAAAATAAGATTGAATTGTGAACATCTTAGCTCATGGATGTTCATGAGTTGAAATTCCAGATAAAACAATGGATGCATATTAGCGTAGTGTGAATTTTTAAACAACAAACATGACCAAGTCCAAGATAGGGTTGTTTAATTTTCCTTTTTGACTCTAGATGAACATCCAAGAGAAGCCCAGAAATCTTTCATAATTTCTGAAGAGTCAAGGTACAGTACCGAGCTGTCAAAAGTGGATCTTTGATCAGAGGTGGAATGGAAATAACTGGGAGCAAAGTATTATTGCCTTTTTCCTTGGAGACTTGGCTTTTCAAGTCCCATGAAAACATCTTCTCACTATTGTAATAAAATTTTCTCCAGGTCAAGAGCAGACAATGGACCTGTGGAAAAGGAGTATTGCTTTTGGTCTAAAACTTAAGTGAGAGAGGCCAATAGGTGTTTCTGTGCCTTGATGCATTCTTTTCAGACCACCAAAATTAGGGGTTTACACACAGAGACTTGACATTCAAACCTCATGCTAAGATATGTAATTTCAGCACCAGAAACTTGTATTTAGAAGGAATCAGTGAACTTCATCATTAACAATGTTATATTAGCTGAAGACACACACACACACATGTAATTTGAGAAAATGTGCAAAATGGGTCTTTGTGGTAGGTTTGTCCATCTTTTCCAAACTGTACTGAATTCACATTGGAATGAGGGTTGAATAGTCTTAGAATCTCCGTTCTACTCATCTTCCCCAGCCCTTCAGTTACTAACATGAATTGTCTGTCAGTCAGTCATTTTTATTAGGTTCCAATCTGGATAGATTCTCTGCTAGTGTGTTTGGTTTTGGTATGTGTGGTTACATGTATGTGTGACTGCATGCGTAGATGTACAGGTGTTTGGGCGTGCTGTTGTGTGTGTGTGAACCATCGGGATGGAATTAGGGAGTGGGCGAGCCAGGTATTCAGGGTCCTATAGACACGCCACTCGAGGTCGAGACTTCACTTGCAATGCTTCCTTTGCTTCTATGCCAGAATCATTCAACAGTCAATAAAAAATGTGGACATTAAGATTCCCATTAGAAAGAATTAAATTCTTCCCAGCCCATCAAAACTAGCACGCTGCTACTTCTGTGATGGAATATATTTCTGTATGACAAAAACTTCAACAGCAGTCCCAATTATTAGATCTTATTCTACTAATCTCATCCAGCACAGTTTTTATCAAAACCACCTCCAGCTCTAGGAATCTTTACAATCTCTAGAATGGCATTTCCACTGTTAGAAAATTTCCACTCTAGAAAAATTTCCATTTTTATCTGCCCTTCAGTTCTTTTGGTGAATATGATGGGGAAGTTAGGCATGGACCAGGGGCCCTACGGACTAAACAAGGAGCCACAAATGTAGGATAGGATGACGATCTCTCTTCAGGTGTGAACTTTGAATATGCTCTAAAACTCATCCAAAAGCATACCCACTGAGTGAGCTAATGCACCCAAATAGCCCAGAAATAGGCAGCCTATTATCCCTTCCATATGAGCCAAAAGAGGAGGAGAACTGGACTTAGGCCATTGATGTGTACTGTAGTTCAAGCTGCCTGATTTTAAAGCACTTTAGAGCTCCTGTCCTAAAGGTTTGAAAAAATGAGCAGGGTGCCTGACTAGCTTGGAAAAAAATATCAAATGGAAATTGACAAAAGGAGAGTAAGTCTCTCTCTTTGCAGTCTTTTTTCTTTCTTTTCTAGGTGACTGTACCCTGTGAAGACTTTATCTTTTTATCTCTCTCATTTTATGAAGTAAGTTTACACAGTAAGTATCCACCAATATGTTAGAAACTCTCCACACCAAACATAATATTAACAGAATTTCAGTACCTGCATATATGCTATTTGGGGCATTAATGTTCTATTTGCCATGTATGAGATTCTTTATATATGAGGTTATTTTTTAAAACTAAAATAATATCTATATCCCTGTAGCATAGAAAAATAAAATTATCTTAAAGTTAAATTATCTTTTAAATGAAAAACTTGGAACTTTTCCAATATAATTTTCCTATAATTGTGCTTACATGCTGGACTATCAAGCACCATAGAGCCAGTCCACCTGGTTTTAATCCGGCTCCTTGACCTACATAACTGTGACCTTGGTAACAAAGTTATTGAACAACAAGTTATTTAAATGTCTGCTCTTTAGTCTCCCTAAATGTAAAATGAAAATAATAATAAGTCTGTCAACATTATGAGAATTAAATGAGGCAACATTTGTAAGGAGTTTGAAACAATGCCAGACATATAGTGAAAGATGCATAAAGAGATGGTGAACAAAATTTTCAAATGATTGACTTGCAGCTGGTTAGTAAAATTGTCAAAAGCTTACATTAAATTTTGATGGTAAAAATATTAATATCTCAATATTAAACTATTAAGTAGAAAGATAGACATGATCAGACAGGGAAGGGTAAGATAAGGTTCAAAGAAAAACTACCCAGTTAGGGGACCTCATGTGTAGACAACAAAGGCTTTGCAGAGAGGTAACTTTCTTGCCTATCTGGACAAGGTCAAACGGGTCCCAGTTAGATCCCCATGTGGGCAGCAGGGAACAAAACAAAGAACTGCCCAAACTACCCCTCATAATTCATTAAAATAAAATTGTGGTTTTGCTCCTCCTCACTTTTCTCTTCCCCTGCTCCCTGCCCCATGGACTTTTTGGTGTGCATTCTGGAAAAAGACATGTGCACCAAGAGGAATGGGTGTATAATGAGAGCTGTCAATCAAATGACCTCACCCTGTCAATCAAACAGGAACCTCCCCACCAAAACTTGCTCCCATATTGTGCCTCTGTCTTTCAATTCTTTTTTTTTATTGGCTGGGACAAGAACTGAGGGGAACAAACTCTATCTGCAACAAAACCAAAGGAAATTGTCTCACCAATTGCACTTAAGCAATGGTCTTCCTATCAAACTGCTAAAACTAAAACAAGAAATTTTGTATAATACTGCTAAATTTTGAAATGGCCTTGGAACTAGAATTGCGAGGCCCCTGGCTCGCAGAGCACTGTCGCCGACTATCTGTACTTTGTTCGGTAAGCCATTTGAGATTACTGGGCTGCAGCTGCCTTATCTGTGAAAGAGCAACAGCTTTCTGTTTGTTTTGTTTTCTTTGAATGAAAAATTTCAATAAGGTTAAATCATATACAAATTACAGAAAACGAATTAAAAATACAACTTAAAAAGTCTCCTAATCCATACCATCTCACCCACCTCAAATCCAGAAAGAGAAAATAATTTGCTGATATTTCCTATGCCCCTTTATACTCCCCCTGCTTTTCCACCCCACCGTGGGAATGACCCAGTTACTAGTCACCACAAGACTCCATCGATGTGGCCCTGGCCCAACTAGCTCATCCAAGGACATCTAAATCTAAGTTTGTCATACGATGCTCTGCCTGTGGTAGTCTCACCTTTCCTAACATCCCTCCAAGGGAGAGAATTTGAAATATTTTAACTGGAAGAGGGTTTACAAGCAGGAAATAAAAGTGAGTTGCCACATGTATACCAAAAAGGAAAAAAAAAAGTTCTTGGATGATAGCATGGAATTAGATTAGTAAAATTTACATTCAAATAAAAACAGCAGGGTTTTTCCCAATGCCTGCATCATTTTCTCACCAATGTAAGGTCTGATACAAATGCAAACTGCAGTGTATTAAGGCATTTCCTATAGCTCCAAATTGCCTATCATCAAATCAAAGCATTTTGTACATAAACAGCTTGCTTTACAATGAATGAAAATTTAAAGCTCTACATCATGTATAAATAACATAGTAGATGAGCTATTTTAAAATTGTAATTATCCATACAATAAATGTGTTTTTACAGTATATATTTAAGGCAGGAGAGAGAAAGAGAGGGAGGGATCTACTCTGATTAAGTGTTGCCAAAAATAAGTTAAATCTAATCTAGTCTTCTAGTCTTTCAATTTGGGTTTCACCATAGTAAAAAAATGGTATGTTTGTTTAAAATATTTATCTTATCTTCAATAAATTAATCAAGACATACTGAGCAATAATACATTGATGTACTATGTGGTTAAACTACTGGATTAGAGAGTTAATCTGCCTTAGCTCATATCACGTTTTCATACTTTACAAGTTCTATGCCCTTGAATATGTCACTTATCCTGTCTTTGTCAGAATTTCTTCATAAAAAATGGGATGTTTTTGAAAATATTACAAGGGGTAATACATGTACTTGCATGCCTGAGGAAAACTGTGCATTTCTATGCATACCCTTTGAGTCTAATTCCCCTATCATTCAGGCAGCTTTAGCCATTGGAACACACACTTCTGACAATGCCAGCTATTCTTAGAAATGCAGCCCACTGGTCTGATGGGCTCATGCATAAGACGTAAAAGGAAGAGAATCTTTGCAGGTGTGAAGTAGTGAGGTCAATAGTTTCAGTATCACTTACAGAAACCAGTATTTTCTATTCTAGTATCAGGGGGCACATGAATCAATTAAATATTTCATATGATTTCAAAATCACCATACCACTCACCATCATCAGCCTGAGCACTTATGTATATGCATATGTGCATGTGCGCATGCGCGTGCGCGCACACACACACACACACACACACGCACACACACACACACACACACACACTTGAATGCAACACTCTATCATGAAGATCCAAGGAAAATTAGGTGTTTTTACCTGAAAAGACCAAGAAAGGACTACAACACATTTAAGATATTATTTGAATCACTTACAATATCCTCTTTTCCCTCCTTCAGTTATGTGATCATGGAGTAGTCATATTATTTGATACAACAGCAGAACTAGACTATGACTTTTAAACAAGGTCAACTTTAAAGGAAAATTGGATAAAGAGCTATTTATGTGGTGTAACTTGAAAGACACAATGAACCACTTCTCTCAATCCTTTCAACATTATAACTGAAATTCCATAATTAGAGCTTCACTCCCCAAATTTCCAGGAATAATAAAAATGTATATAATAACAAAAATGCATTCTTTAAATGGTAAAATATAATACCACTCATGTTTTTAGTATAACAAGTATAAGACACTTTACAACCATGAGATCAAGCTGGGTAGCAATGATATACTAGGTAGGGACTTTTGAGAGAGATACCACGAAAGTCAAAGTCAGCTGATCTAGGCTACTTACAAAGGACAGTTTCACAGACCCATAATGAGACCTATTAGAAATCTAGAACTTACAGTAGGGGACTTGTAGGAAGGAGAAAATTTCTGAAAATGAAGAGAAAAACAAGTTCTCTAAGTCCAACTTTGCCATCTATATCATTTTGCCTTTATATACATATAAGCTATTGCCTTTCTCTTTATTTGTACTTTACATATAAGGTAAGTGTTCATATATAAGCATATAAGCACAGGGGATAAATGATCCCCACGTTTCCAGTATTCACATAGTCAGATGCACAGGCTCTAATAACACTCAAGTACAAGTGTAGAGAGGGAATTATTTTTACCATAATGATAAAGTATTATTACTGCATTCACCCTGAAAAGCAAAAGATCTTTAACAGACCATATTATGTCTTCCTTAAGGGTTATTTGAAATACCTCTTAAAACATTTACAATGTAAATAATGGCAATAAATGTCTGTAATGAGAACTGAGTAGACTCACAGAGCTCTTATTTTTTGAAATGGTAACATGTCTTCTTAAGAAGACTCATGTTTTATTTGTCTTAGCTGCATCACCAAGGCTTTGGAAAGCATTGGCATAGTCACTAATAATGGATGATTTTAACTTAATTCTTTGCAGCTTCTTTTCACTCCACTCACACAAATAAGCAAACTTGAGTTATAAAAGCTTTATATCTGTGATAGGCTTAGGAGAGTCAAGGGAAAATTAAACTTAAGGCTTACAAGAAAGAAAAAAACATGTTCCATAACCAAAGGTGAATCACTCTTTATTTTCACACACATATATTTTTGAAAATAAAATGACCTTAAACCTTTACTGATTTACATTAAAAGATAAAACATCCTTTAAAATGTAGCACACACATTAATTTGTTTTATACAGGTAAGTCTGGTTTTAAGAGGTACAAATTTGACCACATGAGAATGCTGAAAGTCAATATACTAAATACTATTGGAGTTAAACAATTTATCTTATGGTATTTCCACAAAATCAATTTCTTCAGCATTCTTTTATTTTGAAGAAAACTTTTGGCATTTGAGATACTATTTCTTTTCCTTCCATTATACCAATTTTTAAATTATTTGGATTTTATTTATTGAAAGTTATTAAACACAGGAACCAAAAGATTTCCAGGACATTGGATTATACTGATGGCCTATGAATTCCCCTCTTATTTTTCCTTCTAGTCAGGGACCAACTAAGTTGAAAGAGATTGAATTTAAAGATTTTTCCTGAAATAAAATACATCTTTGTCTTTCCAAAGAGGCATTTGTTTGGGAGAAGCAGAGTGGCTGTTATGAAGCATCGTATACCCAGAAGAGGCCCAGCTGTCTATGATAGGCTCAGTGCCATGGGAAAGCAATTCCTTTTCAGTGGGAATATCTAATGACAGCCAGGAAGTAATTATATAAGAAATGTTTGAAGTAATGTGGAAGGGTCAGTTATTGATTAGCTCTGTGATTTCTGCTCAGCACTTCCTTATATTTTCTACCTCTCTGTTGAAACTCTTACTGTTCATGTATTGCTCGCTCTCCTGACCTCACTGAACATCTTTGTGACTATTATTTTGAACTCTTTATCAGAGAAATAGCTTATCTGCATTTAACTGCTGTTTGTATCTGGAGTTTTATTTTGTCTTGGAACATATTCCACTGTTTCTTCATTTTCCTTGGCTCTCTGTGTTGATGTTGATTTCTGTGTATTAGATAGAACAGCCACCTCTCCCAGCCTTGATGGAGTGACCTTTTGTAGGAGATGAACCTTATCAATCAACAAGCCCTGAGCTTTCAGTTGTCTCTCAAACCTTTGCGATTACCCAAGCTGCCTTCATTAATCTCAGTGGCTTCCAGTAGTTGAGGGTGTGCCAAGACCTGTCAGTGTGTCAAAGGGAAGGATTGCAGTTGGCACCTAGATGCACGTTAAATGGAAGCTGGGCCCTTGGGCAGCAGCTGGGAAAGTATGTACTGTGGGCCAAGAGATTGGTTCTTTTGTCTTCTCTCTCTGCACTGGGCTCAGGTGGAGGGCTGCCAGGGGGTTGCTCCTGCATCTGTTAATAATGGCTTCTTTGTTCACTGCAGGCCTGTGGGACTCATGGATGCAAGCCCCTGGCTATCACAGCCAGGCCTTCCATGGGCCCATCCTTTGGGTAGCAGCTACAAACGCTGGTGTGCCAGAACTGTGCACAACCTCCTTCCAGAGAGATACTGGTGATTTGTACTGGGCTCAAGCAGAAGGTGAAGATCATGTCTGGTGACTTTTCTAGTCTCCGGAGGGGACTGCAGTCAGCCCCTATGTGTGTGCTAAATTAAAAGCCTTACCTTCAGCAGCAGCTTTCGAAGTATGCAAAGAGGACTTTTTCAGGGAGATGGGCTTTTAGCCTGCTCCCTGTGCCCTGAACCCTGTGGGGATAACCACGGAGCGTCCTCAAGAACATATTGGGAATTCTTTCTTGTGTACCATAGTATTATAGTTCTCATGAACACAAACCCTATTGGTTTTCATTGCTAGGTGTTTGAGGAGCCTGTCCCTTAGGTGGCAGTCTTAAAAGCTGGAGCACTTAGGTATGGGTTCCAAACCCAGCACTTTTCATAGAGAAGCTGGGACTTGGGAATTCTCTCCAGGTTGTATGGTTCTATGACAGGGCTGGGGTTTATGGCAACGGTATGACTCAGCTTTTCCTACTGGCTTAGATGTGAGTCATGTGCATATTTTCTCATTTGCCTGATGTGTAGGAATAGCATGGCTAGTTACTGGATTTCTTTAGAAGGAATTCACTGCAGGTGTAGCTGTAGATTTTGTTGTGTCTGTGGGAGGAAGTGAGTTCAGGATGCTCCTGTGTTGCCATCTTGGAATGGAAATTATTTCATAGCTCAGAGAGCTCTTAGAGACACCTTGCACACAGCAGGAAGTAAAGATAATGCTGACTATTAAAGTCCACTGCTACAGAAGAAGCTTAAGCCATAGCAAGCAAGTAGAGGCTACTGCTTCCCACCTCCTGAGATCACAGCACATCCTGAGGAACCTGTCAGCTCAGAATCCTCAGATTAGATGCAAAGCTCTACTACCAAGCTTTGCATCTAATTTTGTCACTAATTTAAATTTTGAATCATAATTGGTGCCCATACTTAGGAAGCTTCTCCTGTCTTTATCATTTTCCCACTGTGACTTCTTGCTGAAATGTTTTCATGGGTAGCTTGAAATGTATGGCCACATCTATGAGCGATCTGGAATCTGCATATCTTTGCCAGCACTAAGTTTTGCCACTATTTTTTCATTCCATCCATTTTCAGATGTATGTAGTGATATCTCACTGTGGTTTACTTTGCCTTTCTCTAATGGCTAATGGCATTGAGCATCTTTTTATGTGTTCATTTTCCATATCCATAGCCTCTCCAGTAAAGTGTATTTTCTAAGAGGATTGTTTGTTTTAATAACACTACTGAGTTTGGAAATTCTTTACATATTTTAGATTCTAATCTTTTTTAGGCTATGTGGTTTCCAAATTATTTCCACTTTGGAGTTTCTATTTTTACCCTCTCAGCAGGATATTTTGTAGAGCAAAATATTTTAATTTGATACAGTCCAATTTTTCTATTTATGGGTCATGTATTTAGTATCATATCTAAGAAAACTTTGCCTGGCCCTAGATTCCAAATATTTTCTCCTATTGATTTTTAAATCTTTATTTTTCATTTAAGCCCATGATCCATATTAATTTTTGTATGAGACGTAAGTTTAAAGTCAAAATTATTTTTTTTCTTGCCAATAGATGTTCATTTTCTCCAGTAGCATTTTTGAAAAGTCACTTACGCAGTTTTGTCAAAAATCCCATATGCACATTTGGGTGGGTCAATTTTTAAGATTTCTAATCTGTTCCTTTGTCTATACCTATGCAAGCACCTAGATGGTCACCTTTATTGTAGCTATATGTTGTCTTAAAATGAAGTAGATTCCTTCCACTTTTCCCATGTTGTTAAAATATTTAACTTATTTAATTCCTCAAAATTTCCAGATAAATTTTAAAACAATCATCTTTCTAACTAAAAGAATGCATGTGGGAGTTCTGAGAAGAACGGCGTTAAACCCGTTTGACTGTTTGGAGAGGATTGCCGTCTTTACTATGCTGATCATCCCAATCCATGAACAAAAACATCTTTCCATTTATTTAGTGTTTGATTTCATTCATCAGCGTTTTGTGATTTTTGGCATACAAGTCCTGTACATGTTTTGTTAGCTTTACATCTAAGTATATTGGGGAAGAAAGAGGTGATTTAAGTGGTATTGTTCTGTGTTTTTTTTGCCATTCATGTGTTTTTGCTTCTTATATATTTACTTGATTAAGTTTTCTTGCAACACTGTTGAATTATTAGTTATAAGGTCTTTTTTTTATAGTTTTGGGGTATTTTCTATGTAGACTAATCTTGTAAGTAGAGTTTCTTTCTTTCTCTTTGATCTGGAAGCCTTTTAATTCTTCTTCTGGCTTTATTGCATTGGCTAGAATTTGCAGCATTGTATTGAGTAAGAGTGGTGTGAGCAGATATCCTTGATGTCTTTCTGATCTCATGTGGAGAACATTCAGTCTTTCACCATCAGGTGTGCGGATGACCCTTGAACAACACAAGTTGGAACTGTGTAGGTCCACTTACACATGTAAGTTTTTCAATAACCATATTGGAAAATTTTGTGGAGATATGTGACTATTCTAAAATACATTTTCTTTTTCTCTAGCTTACTTTATCGTAAAAATACAGTGTATAATTGCATATAAAATACAAAATGTATGTCAATTGACTGTTTATGCTATCGGTGAGGCTTCTGGCCAACAATAAGCTATCCATAGTTAAAATTCTGGGGAGTCAAAAGTTGAACATGGAATTTCGACTGCACAGGGGATTTGATGCCCTTAACCCCCACGTTGTTCAAGGGTGAACTGGAATTATTAGGTATAGACATTTCATAGATGTTCCTCATCAAGTTGAGGAAGCTACTTTCTTATCCTATTTTTCTGACAGTTTATATAAGGAATAGGTGTTCATTTTGTGAAGAGCTTTCTGCATCAATTACTATTATAGTGTGATTTTTCTTCTTTAACCTTTTAATATGATGTATAACTGAATATTGAATCAGCCTCGTCTCTTTGGCATGACAGGCTTGGACAAAGCATTTATATTTTTTTACCTATCGTTGAATTCTATTTGGTAGTATTTTGTTCAGGATTGTTACGTGCATATTCATAAGGGATGTGAGCCTGTAGTTTCCTTTCTTTGCCCTGTTTTGGTCTGATTCTGATGTCACGGAACAGAGTTAAATGACACATGCTACCTCAACAAAGTGATCCAGTTAACTTTGACCATAATAAATCATGTGGATAGTATATACTTTTGAAATTATGTGATAAAAATGGCACATTACTTCTATGATCTTTCTCTGAATATCCCATAAACCCAGTCTAAGCATTAGAAAAAAAACAGGCAAATCCCAGCAGAGAATCATCCTACAAAATACTGTAACTCTCAACATCCCTACTGAGGGAGGTGCCTTAAATAGATAATTCTTTAGTAGTTTAATATTGGGATATTTCTTGGGAGTGGGCTTGGTTAGGTCTTCGAAGAGATGAGAAAGTATAGAGGAAAGAAACCCTGGAGATAACAAAATAGGGGTAAACAGGAAAGATTGAGAGCATCAGAGATAAAACACCAATTAATTTATCATTTTATCTGTCCCAACTTGCCTGTATGTCTCCTTTCTTAATTATTTTGGTAGAAGAAGCTTTCTATAGGGGCCTAAATTGTGTAACAATGATAGAAAATGGTAGATTATAATGATCACAAAAGTTAGAAAGGAGAACTTATCTAATGGCTATTTTGTGGGTGAAGATTTTGTATCTGAATTTGTATTTAATCATCAATTAATAGTCTGTGAAATTTTTATAGTACAGAAATCAAAAAACAGCATGGCAAAACCATGAAATGTCATTTCAAAGCAATCTACATGGGAGATGCTAAACAAGTTTCTAACTGGCTTATGTGTTTTTTAGATTTTTTAAATTTGATTTTAATATAAAACAAAAAATTCTTGTAAATATTCTTTCCACATTAAAAAGTCTTACTGTTCCTTTGAAGTGGAGCTCCGCCTCAGATCTATTATTGCCTGAGGTTTCTGCTCTTGTTCTCCTCCCACCCCATCTATATCTGTAGCTCTCTACAGTATTTATAATAAAGTGAAGTGGCTTTATCGTGTAATGGATATCTCGAAGCAGGACTGCTTGGGTCCAAATCCTGAATTAACTATGCATTTTCTTAGTGGGTAGCTTCACCTTCTTGTGCTTCAGAGTCTTCCTTTGTAAACTGAGGATAATAATAGTATAATTTTCATGGAGGACTGTAGTGCAAAGTTAAGTGTGCTAATATATAAAAAATTACTGAGAAGAATATCTAAACAATGATAAAGTATTACTATAAATTAAAGTCAGCCATTATTATTACTATATTGTCAGGTGTAGTGTCATAGTTAATATCTCTGTTGATGTACACTGAAAAGGATAGAAAGTAATATTGACTAAATATCAGTTGAGCAGAAGACACTTTCATTCATGTTCTCTTACATAGCTATTAAGAAATAAAGTTTGACTGTATTTTAAATCATATGTGAGGATCGCATATGAAGATCCCACATACTACAAATGTTTAAAATAATGAAACAGAGCTATTTTCTGATAGGAATTTGAAAGAGGATAATTTTAATGTATTTTCAAATTTTTACTCTCCTATTGTAAAAAGGCTGTTAATAAGCTACTAAGTCTCATTTTCTTTTATTTTTGTCCATCTCTATAGGTGCCTCTTAAGGATATGTAAGGAAATATGATGAGAGAAATGAGAAATCTGCTAATGGCAGTAAGCACTTCTTACATGCTCAGCCTTCTGATAGTGTATTTTCACCGCTGTCCTTTCTCTTGCACCATAGTGACTGGCCATATAGAACCAAGTGTCTGAAAACCAAGCTGAGTTTCTGACTTAACTTCATGGCTGAACAGCTGTGGTTCTGGGTTCATTTTGGCATTCAGGCTTAGACTCAATAGGTTGTAATCTAATGCTACATTTATTAAGCTTTATAGGAGGATACAAGGGAGCAGCTATAGTAGGCACAGAATCTTTGTCTCATTAGGAAATTTGTCAGCTACCAGTCACTCAAATAGAACATGTACAGCTTACCCAGCAGAACCAGTGAGTGTGTTGATCACCTTAACTCAAAGATGCCAGAGCACCCTTTCCCACCAACTATTTTAGTCAATTTTATACAATTTTACTCATTTAGACCTAAGGCAAGCATGCCAACTCATAACTCACCTACTCGGTTGCAGTTCCACAGAGCAATTACAGTAGACACACACAGCCCATTTATAGTAACTGAGCTATTTTAAAGGAAACAGTGGTGTGGAGACCAAGGTCATCTTCAGATAAGCCTGCATCAGTGAAGGCAAGATGTTAGTCCTTCGTTAACCAGCCCTCACCTATGACTTGTAGTAGAAGATTCAGCTTGTGCATTAATTCTCATTCTTTCTTAGTGAGTCTAACCCAGAATCTCTTCCTTGCAATTAAATGCTGTAACACTGCCACATGTTTTCTGCCTCTAGTAGTGAAAACAAAACATGTCATTGAGGGTACTAATATGAAACATGTGTTGGCCTCTCACAATGTTTTTTATTTGCTACTTAATGTTCTATGTAAGAAAAAATAAATGTTATTGACATAAATTTCACTGTTTATGTTGAGCAATACCAGTTTTAAATGCAGGAACCGAAGTATAAATATAGAAATATAATCTAATACACTAAACCAATAACTAAATATATATATATATGGAATCACTAAAATTATGTAATTTATAGTGTGAAACTTAGATATGTATATAGACATCTATCATCTATCATCTAAATGATATAAGAACAGTAGAAACATTACACAAAACTAATTCAAACTGCTTTTGTTTCATTTCTTTGTGCACATTCTACCAACAGTCTCTACCTTTGGCTTACCAAGGAATGAGCGAAGACTGAAAGGAAATATACTACGGATTGATCTGTTTTCTCCCTCTGTCTATGTCATTATTTCCTTCATGAGTTGGCTAATTCAGGGAAGTAATATGAGTAATAAAGATTCCATAGTATTCTTTGGTCATTCATATTTCTTAGAAGATCATGACCTTCTTTCTGAATCAAAGGAAGTTCTGATTTGAACCAAAAATATGGCCAGTCAGGCTCATGAAAATGTGAGCATCCTCATTCAGTCAGTCACAGATGTGACATGCTGCTATGGACTATATTGTGTCTTCCCCAAATTCATATTTTGGAGCCCTGACCCCAGTGTGATGGCATTTGGAGATGGGCCTTTGGGAGACCGAGTTAGATGAGATCATGAGGGCGGGGTCCTCATCATGGGATTCGTGCCTTTACAAGAGGAACAACCAGAGCACTCACCCTCCCTGTCATGTGAGACACAGCAAAAGGGGAGAAGTCTGCAAGCCGGAAAAGAGCTCTCACCAGAACCCAACTGTGTTGGCACACTGATTTTGGACTTACAGCCTCCAGAATGGTAAGAAAATAAACTTTTCTTGTTCATGCCACCCAGTCTGTAATACTATATAATGGCAGCCCAGGCTGACCAAGTTGAGTGTTGCAGCACTTCAGGGATTGTGGGTACACTGGGGCTCTGTGCTCATGGGCATCACAAACACTATATGCAAACACAGTAGCAACAGAGAATGGGGATACACACTGCATATATCTACTCTGCTCCCACAATGCTCCTTTGTCCCATCAAACTTCAGCTGTAAAACATAAGTTCAAAATAAAATTGTGAAGAATTTCAAGACCCCGAGTCCAGGAAACCAAGTACCTTAAACCAAATGCAAGACCCTTCTAAGTGTGGGGCCTTATCGAACTGCACAGATGCGTGCTTGTGAGCTGATGCTGTGGAAAGAAATGGAGAACATTGCTCCCTGTATCCCAGGAAGGACTGATACTAACCCAGAACATAAGTAATATATGGAAGAATAGAAATTAGGGACATCTTAAGAGGAAGTATCTTTGAATCATATTTCAATGTAGAAGTGTAACATAGGTTATTCTACCAAAAGTAGAAATACATACAGTGTTTGAGAAAACAAGTTTTAAAATGTTCTCTATATTAGAGAAGTACTGTATAGGGAAATATACTGAGCTCCATTCTGTTTCTAATTAACTATCCCTATTAAACATTTTCCACATACCTTCTTTAATTTCTTGTCATTAGCTGATATTGCTCAGTGTAAGGTGACCTGAAAATGATGTTTTTTTTGGGGGGAAAAAAGTCTCAATTCAACATTAGAAGGAATCAAATAAGTAAGGTGGACAATGTAAACATTACATAGGATGTCTTAATACTCTTCTAAAGCACTGGTCCAGCTGAGCAGGTCACCACAGTCATGACCATGAAAATATGTAATGTATTTTTATGCCTCCATTTAAGATTCACTTTCATTTTTTTCTTCCTCTCTAATAACATTGTGAACTCCTTACTGTCAGAGGGTAAATCGTATTATGACACACAAGATTCTACATTATCTTGTCCTCTATCACCTCGCTGAAACTGTCTCCTCCCTCTTTTCTTCAGTCCAGCCAAAAAAGATTATTTAAAGTACACATAAGATGCACTCTCTCCTTTTAGAACCTTTACATCTGATGTTCCCTTGGCCTGGGATGCTTGTCGCACAGACGGCTCACAGTCTCACGTACTCCCATACTCATCACGTGTTACCTTCTCCAGGTCGTCTTCTCCGGTCCCCTAATCACTGACCTGCCTTAATTCCTATCCCCCTTTCCTCTTTTTGTGTTCCTACTGTTTATAACCTGGTAACATGCATTTTATTTTCTTGTTTGGCATCTGTCTTCCCACCTACAGTGTTAGCTCCATGAACACTGAGTTGTTTTCTGTTTTCTGTACAAGGTACTATTAACACCTAGAATACATCTGGACCACAGTAGAAACTCAAGTTATCCTTTGATGAAAGACTGAATTTAGAAGGCAACTAAAGTTATATGAATTCATTGCCAGGCAAAAACAGTTACCTGAGATTTGTTCTGACAGTCACGTGATCTGAGTATTTGTGATCTTGACTCATTAGCTTTACAAGGGGTTGGCTTTGTGGCCTTAAAGAAATGATACCTTTGATGTCACAAATAATTTACAGTTAAATAACTTTTAAATCATTTAATCAATGTGAAATACCAAACTGAGTCTGTTAGAATGTGACTAAATTACAGCAGGCTTATAAATGGGATAACTATGCTTGTCCTTTTTAATAAGAGACAGCTCTATTCAGTAGAACAAAGAAAGGGCACCAGGGATTCAGTAATATTAGTTTCTGTTCTAGTTGTGCCATTGACCATTGACCTTTTGTGTAATCCAAATGACTCACTTAACCTCTCTGTGTTCCACATTTTCTTATCAGCAAAATGAAGAATAATAAGGCCAGCCAACTGTTATTTTTAAAATGGTCAAAAACAGTACAAATGTTAAGGGTTAATACAATAGTATATTTTTCTACTTATTGTATCATTTGAATTTAAATTAAATCTATTTCTTTTCACAGGATAAGGTAAATAATAATTTAAAAGGGTGGATGTCCATCTATTAGTTGTACATGAAGCTTCAGGAAATATTTCAGTTATAGGCAATGTGGCCTGATTTGTAATTCAGTAATGTCTATGTTGTGGGAGTCCCAAGCTTTATAATGATAGCATGATCAGATATATCCAGTATTCTTCCTGATAGTAGACTTGCCTTATCACTGAATTAATTGAGAGGAAGAAAGATTAAAATTCAATTCAAGCCTTGCCAATATTTTGTATTTTGGTGGTTTTTTTTGTTTGTTTCATGATGAATTGAGGGGTCCTAGGGAAAGCAAAAGATTCACTGGGCCTATTAGTCCTTTAGAAAAAATATCTCTAACTCATAAATCAATAAAGGCATTTACCTTCTCCAACCCCTCACCCAAACAAAAAAAGGTGTACCTGATAAAGTGGGAACCTGTTGGGAGGGAAAAGTGCAGAAGGCTTAGTATGGAGATTGTGAGGAAGGAAAGGGACCATTCTGAGTACAGTCCTGGTGTATCCCTCAGGTTCCTTAGGTTTCCATAAAATAATAGAAAAAATACATGGAGGGACACACATGGTAAGAGAAGATATTTCTCTTCTTAGCAACATGATGCTCTAGAACTGAGACAGAAGGATAGGTCTTCCAAATTCAGAAACAGGACAGCCTCATGTCACTCTACTATGGGAGTCGACACGAGTGATGCCAAAAGTAATCTCAGTAAAAATTTTCTTCACAGTGGGTGAATTATGGTCTGAGCATAAGGAAGAAGTGACAAACAGCATGAGCTGGTGAAAAAAATAAATCAAAATAATTTGCAAGCACACAGGAGATATTTCAGTTACTCCTTTGAATTTGGAAGGATGAGTGTGACTCTGATATTAATAGCTAATTTTATTTAAGTATGGTGAGCTAGGCACTTGGAATAATCCAAACTATTATTCTAAGCCTTTTGTGAGGAGCAGTCTGAGGACAAAAAAAGGCATTGAATCACATGGAGATCTGATGAAGACCAAGAAAGGGAGTAGGAGGAAAATGGAAGCAAACTCCTCTTAGCTTGTTTGCCCAGTAATTTATCTTCCAGGTGGTGTAGCAATTCGCACTGTGATTCTGAGGCTCCATGACCTAAAAATGAGAATTGTTGCAATGATTTTTAAATCTAGCTGACTTTTTTAAGTAACTGCCTTGACTGAATCTGAAAATAAAATGAACTTAGTTCTAAGTTCTTGTCACATATCTATTTAGTGATACACTCCAGTTCTCCAAACTATTATCATGAACCATAAAATTCAGCTTTTAGCATGCCTGATGATTTAGCATGTATTACAATTAATTATTGCATATAGAAATTATCTCATCTTTTGAAAAGAAACAACTTGGTGTAAGAGACAGAAACTTTTCTCAAGTGGCTGTTTAAATACCTGTGCCTGGATGACTCTTGCAATGCTTAGTTTCCACTAAAGTAGTCAAATATCTATAGAAATCGAGCTTATTTTCATTTTATAGATAGAGATTAGAAAATAAATCAGTTTGACATATGTATCTGTATTGGATATTGTGACAATATCTTTTACTATTCAGGAGACACTCCTCAGGAGATAGGTGAAGTAAGCAGAGCATAAATATACCATAAATTTTAAAGTGTTAGATATTGAGTAAATGTTAAGTTGTAAAGTAAAATTATAGGAGTGAAAAGAAAAAGTATTTGTGATCATTTTTTTAAAACAGTGAAAACACTTCAATAAGAATTTAGAAAAGTGTAACTCTATTTAGGAGGGTTTTTTCTGATTTAAAGGAAGTGAAATAAGAATGGATACAATTATATTTGTATCCTCTGGAGGAAAATTCTATTCAAAGAAATGTTAAAAATAAAACGCAGTAAAGTATAGTTAAGCAGTTAAACTACCTGAAAGTCCAATGAGGAAATAAGGAATATACATATAATTTTTCCAGGATAATCAAGGTCCAATACTATGGAGAATATCCCATCTATTCTGGCCATGGATTTGCCTTACCATTGGATTAAAGTCAAGAAAGGGAAAAAAAGAATAATCAAAATTGTCCTCTCCTTCTCTAAGTGCCATTAGTTTTTAAAAGCCCCATCTCAAATATTTATCATGTGTTGAAATTTGATTTCTACATCATCACCCCACTTCCTTTACTTTAAATTATATATGCATCTACCGCACTATACTTCCTTAAAATCATGAGACCACATATAACTTTTAAGTCAGATAATATGAAGAATGTGTACTTGAAATGTATAAAATTCTCTGTTCATTTGACCTTACAGAATATAAAAATCCCTGTAAAGCACATTTTACATTGCTGCTATCACAGACTGGCCACTGAACCTCTTGTTTCTTTCTCAGTTTTCAGTCCCATTTGGAAAGAGACAACAGATAAAATATGTTTTTATTCTTATTTTAGTTTTAAGATTGTGTTTTTAAGTTACAATCAAATAAGTTGACAATATTTTGAAGTACAATCATCTCTCCATTATTAATATCAGCAACATATGTAAAAACTCTGAAGTAATTTTTTAAAAAATTATTTGGCAATGTGGCAAATATGCAAGTTAGCAGAAGGCAAGGCTGCATTTCTGACATATCAAGGGTTAACTCATGTACAATCACATCTGGCTAGGAGAAATGGGGCCATTGTTAGACACCTTTGCATTTGAATGCATTCACTTCATAACAGCTAGTGTACCCTTTCAGAAGCAGGATTTCCATCTATAGAATTATAGTTGTCATCACAGTTCAAATTCTTGTCAAGTTCTGATTTTAAATTCCTCCCGCTCAGACCAATAACTGCTGCTTTCTGACAGTTTCATTACTCTTCGACAACTTAGCTCTCTGTCACTTCATCAGGATTTTCTCTTGCAAGCTGAAGAGACAGAAAAATATTGTGCTTTTAACTCAGCTCTAAAACTATCTCTGCCTCTGCTGGGACTCGCAGGAATGTTGTCAGAGAGTTCTTGTTATTCTCCAGCACAAATCAATTTAGTGCATACCCAAGATCTTATTATACTGTCTCTTGAAGAACTTGGTCCCATTTTATTTAGCAAAATAATTTTCCTATGTTAATGCATACTTCAAGATTGTAAATAAGCATGCAAAATGTACTTACTCCTGCTGTGTGTGCTCCTTTATCTAGCAGGATTTTATTCTATAGTTTTCTAGGGACCTGACATACAGTCAAAGTAAAAAACCTTTCTCTCCTTTGACAGTTGGTAGGCAAACTTTTTGCTTTATTGCTTAATTGCAGAAAGCAGACCAGTTTTCTTTGAGCTAATTTGCCAAAAGCCAATTTTTGCAGTGGCTGAATTATCAGAAAGACAATTTTCTGAATGAACTCTTCTTAGTAGTTTTTCCTCCAGATGAAAACTTCCTGTCTCTCTTCAACCTCCCACTAGATTGAGCCACAGGGACGTGGTGGAGAAACAAATTGACAAAAATCTTTAAAAGTTACTCTGGTTAAAATGAAAGTTAGACAACTAAAATGCTACAGAAATCTCTAAAGCTGTTAACCATACAATTGAATTTGAATTGCAGTAAATTATATAAATAACTGAAAATCAAGCACATTTAACTAATTGGTCCCTTGGAAAAACTGTCCGATCAGTGAAATTTGAATTAAATTTTTTCGAATGAATTTGGCAAATAAAAGCAGTTAGAGCCTGAACTGCAAGAAATAATGAGAGGAGGCATTGGAGAAGGAAGAATGTAGCAGGCTGGCAATGGGGTGAAATGGGAAGTTTCAGGAATAGTAAAAGTAGAGACAAAGTTAAATTAGGTGGCATTTCAACATAACAGTCACATATCTCAGTTTTCCTAGTACAATGACAACAAATTCTTCTTGGCCTCTGGAAAGGTTACCTCTAAGATGAGATGGAATCAGACAAAAACACTGAGTTCTTCTCAGCTGTGAAGCAGTAAACCCAAAAATCGATTGCACGGCTTAGTTCCTTTATTCGGATCGCTGAGCCTGCTCTTAACCACTCTTGATTCTATGTTCATTTCCCATTCCTACTTTCAAACCTGACTTTCATCCTACTCTCATATGTTATCTAAAGCATTTGTATATTAATCAGCAATGGGATTTACACAGCTTTTACGCACCTGTTGCTTTGGTTTCACCTAAATCACCAGGGCTTCCCAACCTGAATTCACTCTTCCCATGCTTTCAGTTTTTGACACCTGGGAGCAAGTGGCTATTATTTATGTGCCATGGTTTGAAATTAGTAATCCATAATATAAAATAGAACATGGCTATAAAAGAGTAAATACTATGATGAACTAGAGGGGAGGAGGTGGCAATATAAATATATGTATGTACATATCAGAAGTCTATTTCTCCACCTGAGCATGTGACTGATGCTTTGGTGGCTATACCCATGAACTACAAAAGGAAGAAGGAGCCAAACAACAGGACGAGAACAGGAAAGGAACACTGTAACAGGCGGTGTAACAAGACAGCCCTACAGAAAAGCTGAGGCTGAATATTTCATGGAACAAATTTTACTTTTTATGACATTTTGAGGCTTGACTTGTGATGTATCTCAATTTCATGCACTCTGTTATACCCCCATCTCACTGCCTTAGCATATTTCTGGCACAGCCTAGGTTATTACTTTAGCTTCCTAATTGGCTGTTTCACAAGGACATTTCACACAAACTTAAATATATTTTCCTCTGTTTAAGATACTTCTGTGGCTTGCTATTGCTCAAAGCATTAACATTCAGACTTTTAGCTGAATATAGACAGATATTTTCATAACTGGCATCTAGCTATTTTCTGCTCTTAGCTCTGCCATTATCCCCCAAACATATTACTTCTTTCCAGCTATTAAAAAAAAATTCACTTCCCCAATTACATAATGCTCTCCTTCTTTGCTTTTACACAACAGTCTTTCAAGTGTCTGATCCTTACTGCCTTTTCTTTTTTGCCCAATTATCTTTAACACATAGCTCAAAATTCACCCTACTGCTGGGATCCTTTTCAATCTTCCCAGATGGTGAAAACATGTTCCTTTTGGAAATCACATTTTGTAAACTTTCACTTGAAACACATCCCAGAGTTTAAACTTCTTCTTTACATGTCTGTCTCCTGCAGACTGTGAACTGTTAAGGACCTGTGACCATGTCTTACTCACCATTATATCTTTAGCTCAGTACAAAATCCCTAACATACAACAAGTGCTCATAGTCTAGTGGAAGCAGTGTACATGTAAGCAAGCAAACACTACACAAAGCACAAGTGCTGTAATACAGGTAGACACGAGATGCAGTGGTAGCAAAAAGAAGACAGTCCACTGTTCTTGAGAAGGTCAAATTCAATATTATAGAGAATAAGAGCCTTAAGTTGAATGGAAGGATACACAGGATTTTTAACCTGATAAAGGAAACAAGGATAGTGTGGTAAGAAGAAATAGCATATACAGAGACATGAAGTCATGAAACTGTACTGCAAAACTAGAAACATTTATGTATTTTGTATAGCTGGTACAAAGGCTATGAGGAAGAGAGAAGTAAGAGAAGAATCTGGAAAGATAGACAACACCTGGATTTCTGACAGCCTTGCTAGTCTCACTAAGGAGTGAGCAATGCATCCAAAAAGCAAGTAAGAGGTTACTGAGGGGCTTTAAGAAAGATAGAAACATGTGTTCGCATTTAGAGTTTGCAAGGATCATTCTAGTAGCAGTGTGGAGAATGAACCTGAAATGGGGTAAGACTATAGAGGTAGAAAAATCAGAAAATTGCTTCCTGATAAAGGCTTGAAAGAAAGCATTGGAGGAGTAGGTAATAGTTATGAAAAGAAAAATAGGTAAGAGTCTAGATATTTAATGTATAACCTCATTTAACACTAATGCTTCAAAGTGGCAGGGCTACCCTTGTTTAACAGGTAGAGAATCAGGAAACATGGAGACATATAAGTAAGTTTTCTAACATTGGACAGTTAAGAAATTATTTAATCTGAATCTAGTGTAGTTCAGTTCCAGATCTAGATATAACTAAAATATAAAAGTATTAGTGCTTATTAGATTCAGAGAGAAAACACTAGAAAAATCCAAGATGCTTCCCAAGTTTCTGATCCATGTGCATCTGTGTGGACTTGGCTCAAATAGGAGACACAGGATAAAAGATGTGTGCGTGTGTATGCCCATGCGTGTGCATGTCCATGGACACGGTCCTAATGGTGATAGGGGTAATGCAGTTGTAAAACACCATTAACACTTTTGATTTTAATTAGATTGAACTTGAAACATTTGTGTGCTATCCTGATGGAGATTTCAACTTAATGATTGGATATGTGATTCCATACTAAAAAGAAAGAAATGGATCAGATAGGTGTTTTTGGGAGTCATCAGATGTATTTGGAAGCTGTAGACACAGATGACATGGATTTAGTTCTGGCTCCACTTGTCTGAAATTGCTTTTCTCAAGGAGAGCAACAGCCTCATCTTTGCCACATCTAATGATCACTCCCCATTCCTCACAGTGCCTAACTTATCTGTAAACTATATTTTTTGCTTAATCACATTCATACAGATTCAGACCATGCTCTCTAGAGAAGTCGAGATTTGAATTAAGGTAATAGGAGAAAACCAGCTACGGCGTTATACAAAACTAGCCATCGTGCAATAATCTGCCATGTCTGGGCACTGGTAAAGATCTAGGAAGGGATTCAGAACAGGAGTCTGGTGTGTATTTTATGGCAAGCCTGAGGACTAGTCTGCCAGAAATCGTGTACGAACTGTAGCAAATGACAAAAGAGTTGAATGATAGCAAGCACTAAGCAGGAAGAAGACTGGAAAGACTCAACCACGGGTAGCATTGAACCTCCAACAACAATTGTCCAATGCAGGTGATAAATGCAGATTTAGGTAAAAAATATATATAGATCCCTGAAGAGACATAGTCTAGAAAATGTACGGTTCTGGGTGGCAAAACTTATGTCATTTATTCACTACTGCCAACAATGTTGCAGATACAATGTGTTGCACTGAAATGGTAAACAAGAGAGACTTTTTCATGGTAACTTGAAGAAGATGAAATTACAAAAATGACCAACATCACTAAATAACATCCTGATTCATGTTATGAAGGAAAAGAAGAGGGTACCGTGAAACAAGGAGAGCCTAATGTAGGGTGTGTGTGTGTGTGTGTGTGTGTCAGATTGAGAGAGGAAAGAGGGTGAGAGAGATTGAAATTCAGTGTGCTTGGTTAGTAAAAGCTTCACCAAATAAGACACATATCATCTGGAACCTGAAGAACCATATGTTAGCTAAGGGGTGGGAAAGAGAGTGATAAAACATCAAGAAAAAATAAACAGAAGTGGAATACCGCATTAAATTATATGCAGTCCTTGTTCTGGAACTACCTAATTTCTCTGTATGGGCTCTTTTTTATGATGGTTCTTGTTAGGAGGTCAGTTTTCTGCCACCAGGACAGCAGCTATTGGTTGAATTTAAGATACATGCAACACGCTGTGATGAGAATGAGTGCTATCAGAAACTAATGTAAGAGCCTAGGGTACAGAGCCAGGCTTCCGTACCCACCAGAAAATGCCAGGCACTAAAATTAAGGCAGAAGCTCACATTTTTGGACTAGTGGCAGTAAACATCCTAATAACTCCTTGCTTTCATGAAACACTTCAATGTTTTGGATATCTGAGCAAAATCTTAGAGCTATCAGTGACATTTGCTAAGAGGTTCCGAAGACCAAGGGATTGACCACTGAGATATGATCTAAATCTATTTTGAAGAAGTTCTGAGGAAATGCAAAAAGACCCTCTCACGACTTACACACAGAAGATAAAATATAATTAGAGCTGATGTATCTTTCATCTTACTCTATCTTGATCAGAATCTAATATCTATGATTTCAGGTTTTATGAGTAGACCTCCCATTATTTCTTTCATTATTGCTAGGCTGACAAGTTTTCTTGCTCAGCCTTTTGTTTTTATTCTATATTTTTCCATAGTGGACCTGAGATATGATGACCTGAATACTTAAAAAGGTCCCACAGCCTCCTCCCTCAACCAAAAAACAAAAACACCTTCAAGTAATCTATGAAATACTCTTAAAAGGAATACATTTAGAAAAATCTCATATTATCTGTTATTTGGTGAAATTATTGTGTTTCCATTGGTTTATGGGATTGGAAGCTAGACTGTTTTACTGGATTCTGAAATAAACAAGAACTTACCTTTGAAAGAAGGGATGAAGAATGAGCTCCACAAAGTTTCCATGTTAGAAGCTCCCAGGTCTGCCTTCCTGTTCAGACATTTAAACTTCTCTGATGGCACATTTGTGATTTCATCAATCTAAGTATTCCCAAATACCTATGTTATTATGTACAATTCCTGCTACAGGGTTATGCCTTATTGCTGATGCTCCTTTGATATGTAAATTGAGCTCAGAGAAGAGGACTTGTTTTTAAGCAGCTCTAGACAGAAGAGAACTGGAGGATTCTACGGTCTCTCTGTTAGGTGTATACTGCATAATTTTCATGGGCTTTAATTTAAGACCGACCTGGGTTTTATTCCTTGTGTTGTCTCTTTGTCAACCTGGGTAAGTTGCTTAATTTCTTTGGGCTTCAGTTTTTGGATTGGAAAAATAGGGATAATGATAATAATTTTAAAAAATGCACACAAATCCACTGTATATTACCTGGCATTTAGTGAACACACTATTAATATGTGTTATTATTGTTGTTTTCATCATTATTCACTCCCTTTAGAAGTTGAGGCGGGATCTGGGAGAGAGAGAGAAAAGAAGCATATACGACTGTGTGGGTCAAATTTAAGTGCAGTTCTCATAGTCAAATTCACTGTGATTCATACTCCTTACTGCTGGATCTGTGTACAACCCACTTCTTCCACGTTTGAATAGAAATCACTTGTGCAACATTCCAGTGCTTTTGGAATCTAACAACTTCATGGCTATGTGTATGTATTCACCTGCCTTAAAACTTTTCAACTTTAGAAAATAAATTATCTAAGCCAATAGCAGGTTTTAAGGCTCTCCTGTCATCAGTAATTCCTCTTATGTCCAAGATATTAAACTTATTATGAAAGTCTCGATCATCTTGTAATACTATTAATGAAATTCAAATTTCTATCCTGCAGCCAGATTTTTCCTGCTGAGAGGTTGAAGTTGATTGAAACCAATGAGAGTTGGGTATGAATAAATGATAGACGGCTTTGGTCCCTGATAAGCTTCCTTCTATTACCTCTGCACCAAAGGTAGTTTCTTCCCCACTTTCATCTTCAGGTGGAGGCATGGAATACTGATGAGCAAGTCTTCAACCAATACTGGTGATTATTTTGGGGGCAACTTATTTGAATATTAGGCACACATTTTCTACTTATTCAGAGAATCTGCTAGAAGAAATAACTGCTTACTTTCCACAGACAAAATAATTCTGTGAATGATCTAAATTCTCCATTTGCCTTATTATTCTGTGATGTGTCATTTTTTGCTATTGCTCTAAGAGACACATTTGATTAAAAACCCTTAAAATCCTTCAATTGACCATCGAGGACTTTGATAAAGTGGTATTTTGGGGGAATAACATCTTCTATTCTAATATATATATATGAGTTAATAAAACCATCTCTGCCAATTAACCATCTTTCATTGCTCAGTTAAAATCTACCCCACTTCTCCAATGCTCATTCTGTGGTTTTGCTAAAATTGATGTGACCTGCCTTTATCTAAATGCCACAACACCCAAATTAGTGTTCTTTTTGAACACTTTTTATACACTGACACAAATTATGTTAATATGTGCCTTTATCTTATTCTGAAACTGGACTATGTTTTTGTCCTGATTTATCTTTCAATTTCCTGTGACAAAATCAAGAACTTGCTCGCTAGAGCTACTCAATAGGTCTTTTGAAATGAAAAGATGCATGGATGAACTAAAAACTGCATTTTGAATCCCAATTCTTCTCACTTAACTCCTAGGTCACTACACCTCACCTATCAGAAATATCTTGTAATTTTTATATCCATGTAGTAAAAATCTATTTTCCTTCTCCTCAAAATTAAATTTAACAAAATTAATATTTAAGTTTTTTTTCCCCTTTCTTTTCTGGTTTCCTTCATTAATTCATCATCCCAAACTCCCACTGCAGCCAAGGACAAACAAATAAACAAAGACACATACTATCTATGGATCACAGTCTCAGTCTTTCTTGGTCTTTAATGTATTGTAACTGAGTTTTCTCTGCCACCATCCCATGAGGAACCAGCTGGATTTGCCTTCATCTTCATACCATTGAGCCCATATTTTGAATGTAAAATATTCACAATTAATAGTATTTTTCCTCCGCACCTTCAAAGACAATTACTCATTTAGTGAGGATATGTTGCATGAAAGTTGTGTCTCCCAAAGTATTAGCAACCCAAGCTAATACCACTTCTACCTTGAGCCAAATACTGAAACTAAACAAGCAGTAATCCTAGCAACTAAAGAAGGATTGATTTGCAAAACAAAAGAAGCACAGGCTTTGGGGGAAGTTTTCAGGTAAAAGTGATAGGGAAACCCATCTGAAATTGGACTATTCAATAAAAGGGGTCTATTGACTTAAAAAAACTGAGGTAGATTTATAGACTGATTGACGAAATGGCTCAACAGAATTATTAAAGACCCCATTACATATTTTTCTTCTCTTAATCTTGATCTTGGCCTCCAAGCAATTTAAAATAGTTGACTCCAATTCAGAGACATGGGGTGGGAATATAGTGAGATGAATGAGCCACTTGCAAAGACACAAAATTTAAGGTGGCACAAAAAACTCAGCAATCATAATAAATAATATATTAATGTAGTATTGTTAAATGTCAAACAGTGCAAAAATACATAATACACAAACCATCAAAATTTTAAATAAAGACAAGAACCACCATAAAACATCCTGCTTGTCCCCAGAATACTTCCTGCTTGTGTCTTGACAAGGAGATTTACTTTCTTTGGCAGGTAAGGTATAATTATAAAGAGGTGCTTGAAGAGGGAAGGGTATTTTTTTCTTTGGTTCCAACCTTCTTTTTATTAAATCCTTCACCTCCTCATCTCTCCTCTTATTAATGTCAGCTTAGTGTGTAAGTTCAGCTTTCCTGACTATACCCTAGTAGGCTTGACATTTACAGAAGTTTCAAACAGTGGAGGATTCAGGCCTTAGGCAAATTAAACCCCTCTTAGAAAACTATATTTTATGCTTTTTCTGTTTCAAATAGCCACTTGAAGACTAAGCTTGTTTCTTAGAGAACACAGTGCACTCCAATATCCTGATTATTTCTTACCAAGGTCTTAATACTGCAGCTTCTTGGGAACATGGTCTAAGACTAAATCCATGCTCTAACAGCTTCATTTTAATTGTTTTGCTACCATAAAATGAGGATTGACATGTTCCATGTATTGTGGATGAAAATTTTGCTTTTCCTATTTTCTTTTCTTGCCTTCTACTTTCTTTACTCAATCAAGTTCATCTTTTTAATGGTATTGGATGAGTTCTTTAGTTATACCACTCACAAGTCCAAGTTCAGTAAGAATTTAAGAATGTTCTTGGTTGAGATAGAGCAGCAAAGTCATCCTGGTTGCCAACAAAGGTGAATTATTTTCTCACGTATATATAACGTCCAGAGATAGAGAAACCTTCAGACTCAAGGTGGGGTGATTAACTGTTTAATACTAACATTAAGAATGCATTCTTTTCCATCTCTCTCATCTACCAACCACAGTTTGGCTTCTTTCCAAGGTTAACTTTCTTTATAATGGATGTGTCCACAGTAATAACTGAGAATAATTGATTCCTACTTCATACCCAGAGAAAGAGTAGTTAGTTCTGACCTAGCATCCCAAATAGGAGAGGCCAAAGTCTCAATCTTATTGGATTACCTAGATCACATGGCCAATTTTAAACTGATTACTGAAAAATAAAACACAATGTGCTCATTGGCTTAGGTGATCAGTCCCTACCTAAGGATCTGTTATACTTTGCTTTCTTTCAAAACATTTGGGCTGCGTGAGGGAGGATCAGATACCCTAATGAAATTCTGACTGCATTTGTGATGATGGAAGGAAAAATGGATTCTAGATGTTTGACCATAAGTTAACATTGGGCATAACCTAAGTTAATTTGATGAATACATTTTTAATAATCAATCGAAAAAGAAAGAGATGTAGATCTTCACTGTTCAGTGTAAGGAGAACAAAAAGAGAGGATAGACAAAGTTTGATAATCAGTCTGGGCTCAGAAGATAATCATTTATTAGTTGTGCTTCCATTAATCTGTGGGTATGTATGATATTTTTCCCTTAGAGTAAGACCAGGATAATTATTTATCTCTAGATTCTTAAAATTTTTGTTTCATGGATTACTTCATCATTCTGATAGATCTTATGAATGTCATAGAGAATGGTTTATTTTTTAATGCAAAAATAAAATACATAGGACTACAGGAAAAAAAACAATTGCATTGAAATTGAAAAACAAGCATCTGTGGATTCCAGGTTAAGGGGTTAACATCCAAAATATATAAAGAACTCATACAACTCTACACCAAAAAAAACCAAATAACCCAATTAAAAAATGGGTAGAGGATGTGAATAGACATTTTTCCAAAGAAGACATACAGATGGACAACAGGCATATGAGAATACACTCCACATTGCTAATCATCAGGGAGATGCAAATCAAAACAACAGTGAGATATCACCTCACATCAGTCAGAATGCCATTTTCCAAATGACAAGAAATACCAAGTGTTGGTGAAGATGTGGAAAAAAGGGGAACCCTCCCACTCTGTTAGTGGGCATGTAAATTGGTTCAGCTACTATGGAAAACAGTATGGAGGTTCCTCAAAAATCTTAGAATAGAAATACTATACAACCCACTAATTCTACTTTAGGAATTTACCCAAAGAAAACAAAATCTCTGACTCAAAAGGACATATGACCCCTATATTTATTTTTGCATTACTTAGAATAGCCAAGATATAGAAGCAACCAAAGTGCCCATCAATAGATGAATGGATAAAGAAGATGTGGCCTATATATATAATGGAATATTATTCAGCCATAAAAACGAAAGAAATCCTGCCATTTGCGAAAACTTAAATGGATCTAGAGGGTGTTATACTAAGTGAAATAAGACAAGTAGAGAAAGATGACTACCATATGATTTCACTTACATGTGGAATCTAAAAACAAAACAAAACAAAACAACAATGGACTCACAGACACTGAGAAGTGACTAGTGGTTACCATGTGGGAGTGGGTGGGGTGGGTAGGTGAAATAGGTGAAGGGGATAAAAAGGCACAAAATCTCAATTTTAATATAAATTATACATGGGGATGAAAGTACTGCATAGAGAATATAGTCAATAATTCCGTAACATCTTTTTATGTTGACAGATAATAACTGTACTAGGTTGGGTGAGCATTTAAAATAAATATGTAACTGTTTAATCACTATGTTGTATACTTGAAGCCTATATAATATTGCAGATCAACTTTACTTCAGTAAAAAAAAAAAAAAAAATTAAAAAAAACCCTGAAAAAGCAATGATTCTTATGCTGGCTAGAGTTGGAGTTACCTAAGCAACATTAAAAAAACATTTTTTTATGCTGAAGAATCACTCTAGGTAGATAATGTCAGAATCCCTTGACTAAGAACAACAAATGCTAGCGAGGATGTGGAGAAAGGGGAACCCTCCTACAGTACTGGTGGGAATGTAAGCTAGTTCAACCATTGTGGAAAGCAATATGGAGGTTCCTCCAAAAAACTAAAAATAGAAATACCGTTTGACCTGGGAATCCCACTCCTTGGAATTTATCCAAAGAATATAATTTCTCAGATTCAAAAAGACATGCACTCATATGTTTATTGCAGCACTATTTACAATAGCCAAGATATGGAAGCAACTTAAGTGTCCATCAGTAGACGAATGGATAAAGAAGATGTGGCACATATACACAATGGAATATTATTCAGCCATAGAAAGAAACAAATCCTACCATTTGCAGCAACATGGATGGAGCTAGAGGATATTATGCTCAGTGAAAGAAGCCAGGTGGAGAAAGACAAGTACCAAATGATTTCTCTCATTTGTGGAGTATAACAATGAAGCAAAATTGAAGGAACAAAATTGCAACAGAGTCACAGACTTCAAGAAGGGACTAGTGGTTACCCAAGGGGAGGGGTGAAGGAGGGTGGGTGGGGAAGGAGGGAGAAGGGGATTGAGGGTATTATGATTGGCACACATGGTGTGGGGGAGATAATGGAGAAGATGGTGTAGCACAGAAAAGGCAAATAGTGAATCTGTGTCATCTTACTACACTGATGGACAGTGACTGCAATGGGGTATAGGGAGGACATGATAATATAGGTGAATGTAGTAACCACATTATTTTTCATGTGAAACCTTCATAAGAGTGCATATCAATAATAACTTAATAAAAAAAAGAATCTCTAGATAAGATTCTTATATGAGCAGTTTTTTAAAAAAGATTATCAAATGATTCTAAAGTGCAGTCAGAACTGAGAACCACTGGGCTGCAGCAGTATTCTTTAAACTTCATGCACATATGAATTACCAGAGCATTATGTTAAAACATATAATCTGATATACCAGGCCTGGAATGTAACCTGGAATTTTATATTCTAACTAACTCTCAGGTAATGACAATGTTCTTGCTCTCTGAAGAACATTTGTTTTAACAAAAGGTCAAGTAATCACTGACTTTGTTGCAGTGAATCTTTTTCACCAGTTTATTCATGTTTAAACATAGAGCCATACTATCTGGCCACATCTAAGAAGTTCCTGTTTTTTGTTATACTTACTTTTTATTTGACAAGTTTACAGACATAAAGTTCAGTAAAATTAAACTTTCACTTGCTGTGTTTCTCTTCTGATGATCATGATTACTTTTGTTCATTTCATTTCATGATTTTGCTGAAAAATAGTTTCATAGGTAAGTAGAAGAAGTGACAGATAGAAAAAAAAAATTAAACACCAGACTTTATCCACATTAAACACCAGCCAAACCTAATACATACATATAGAGCACTTTATTCAAATTCAGAATATACATTCTTATCAAGTGAATATGATAGAGCATATGTTAAGTCATAAACAACCCCAAAATAATGTAAAAAAACTGAAGTCATACAGTGTATCTTCCCCAATGACAATGGAGTGAAGCTAGAACTCAGTAAGAGAATGAAAACAGGCCTTCACAAATATGTAGAAATTAAACAAGACATTCTACAACAACCAATGGGTCAAAGAGGAGATCATAAGGGAAAGTAGAAAATGCTTTGAAATGAATTAAATGACAATACAATGTACCACAATTATGAACTGTAGTGAAAGCAGTACTGAGAAGGAAACTTATAGCTCTTACAGAATTACATTTAAAGAAAAGAAGTACCTCAAGTCAATAAACTAACTTTTTAGGAACGAGAAAAAGAACAAAGTCAACCCAAAGTCAGAAGGAAGGGAATAACAAATATTATAGTGGAAATAAATGAAATACCAAATGGAAAAAAGGAGAGAACTGATGAAACCAACAGTTGGCTCTTTGAAATTATTAACAAAATAGACAATCTGTAGTTAAACTACGAGAAGAAAAGGCGCAACCAAAAATTCAAAAAGGAAGTGGAGATATGACTAATTATGTGACAGAAATAGCAAAGATTTGAATACTGTACAATTATTTGCCAACAAATTATATAACCTAGATGAAATGGACAAATTCCTAGAGACACAGGTTACCAAAACTGACTCAAGGAGCAATAGAAAATCTTAACAGACCTGTAAAATACAGATTGTATTAATAATCAAAAATATCTGAACAAAATTCCAGGATAATGTGACTCCACTGATGAATTCTACCAAACATTCAAAGAAGAACTAACACCATATCTTTTAAACTCTTCCAAACAGTAGAAGAGGGAAAACACTTCTTAACTCTATGAATCCAGCATTACCTTGATACAAAGACAATTAAAGATATCACAAGAAAAATAATTACAGACCATTACCCCTCATGACTATATATATAAAATCCCTCAATGAAAAACTATCATACAGAATCCAACAGCATATATACACCATGACAAAGTGGGATTTATTCCCAGAGAGAAATGACAGTTTTCAACATATGAAAATTCAGTGTAACATACCACATTAATAGAATGAAGGAAAAACTCATGCCCAACTCAATTGACACAGAAAAAGCATTTAACAAAATTCAGCACCCTTTCATGATTAAAACCATCAGAAAACTAAGAATGGAAGTACACCTCCTCAACAAGTTATAGGATATTTATGAAAACACACAGCTGGCATTACATTCAGTGGTGAAAAACTTGAAAAATTTCACCCTAAGATAGGGAACAAACAAGAATTCCCACTCTCGTCACTGTTAATTAATATAGTGAGTTGGAAGTTCAGCCAGAGCAAACTGGTTAGAAAAAACCTGAAGAGAAAAATGCACTTTCACCATTCATTCATTTTCTTTTTGAGAACTGAACACCAAAATCCCCATAGTATCTTCGTGCTGAGGGGAGACTGGACGAACTTCTAACATTAAGGAGAGATGAAGAGTGTTTATTCCCTTCCTAATATGAGGTTTTTTTTCTTCACTTTGATAACATAGCTGTCCTTCTCTTAGGATCTGAAAGTTCATTTCAGGTGGGACAAGACTTACCCTGTTTTCGTAATCAAGATGGGTATAAAAAATACACAGAACAATGATACTCAGCTTCTCTGGATAAAAAACTCAACACAAAACTACCACAACACTTTTGGTAGAGATAACAGTACTTCTAGTTAACTTAATAATAACATCAGAGGACCAATGCATGCACGGCCAAAAGCCAGAAATCTCATAAAAAACCATTGTTATCAATCTGCGAGCTTCATAGTACTTTTACTTTCTAATTTCCTGTGAATCACGGGGAGTTGATGGACAACTGCTGAGGCAGTCTATTCTAGACTCATGTCCCATGCAGAAAGAATGTATGTCCATCTATTTTACTGTTTTGAGCAATATCTCATTCACATTATGTTCCAAAGTTCTTAAGCAAGTTGGTTAACTAAGCATTTATTTCCCCTCTCTGCCCAGCTGTTGATTGTGTCAGGAACACTAAATGGTGTTAACTAGAGTGAGAATAATTAAATGGTTAGAGTTCCCTCCTTTTGCAATACCTATAATCATGTATCATGCGCACACTCCCAAATAATACTACATAGGATATTCACAAGAGAAATGCCCACTCATTTCAGGAAAATATAACTGCCAAAGAAATGCTTTTCTTTTCACTGACTAGGTTTAGAAAACAGCGATCTAGGAGTCACTCTTTATACCTAAAGTCTTTAACTCCCCACTAGTTACCTCTGCATTCATTTCCTCTGCTATAATTCTAGGTCTAGGAGCCATTTTCTCTCTACAAAAAGTAAGTTAACAGCCTCAAAAGTGGTTTCTCTCCATCTATGACTGCCATCTTCAAAACATTCCCCACAGTGCAGCTAAAAAAAATCTGTATTTATTCAAGTTAATTCCCATGCATAAAATTCTCCAGTAACTTTCCATTTTAAGATAAAGTACAAAATCCTTATTCTAACAAAGAGAATCTGATACTCTGGCCCCCATTAACCAGTATCCTATGGAATCACTTTTCCTCTTCTCTACTCACCAGCCATGCAGCCTTCTTTTTCTCCCCTTCAAAAGTAATCTCTGCTGAAATTCTTGTTCAAATATTCTGGGTTTCCTGTATTCTAAGACTAATTCTTAGGCAAAGTTCAGTGTCAAGCAACATGAACCCCCAACCTTACTGGCCTCCTCCCAGCCTCAAATGTTTATCACTTAAAAAACAGACCAGACCTGTGATGAAGGAAGCATTAAACACTAGCTTCTCTTCTGGACTAACCCTCAGAAGTCACGCATTTTTTTCCACTTTTTATTCAGAAAAAAATATTTTCTGTAAACAAGTATTCAGCAGCTAAGAGAAAAACAACTGAAAAGTTCAGTACATTTAGTTTAACATGTAGAAATCCTTCATCAGAATCTATGAGCAACTTACTACATCAGTCAACATCAACAGTCTTTGCTGTGCATCTCTTCTTCGCCAGAATGACTCCCACTTCTTGAAGGCCTGTCATAAACCAGTTACTCCACTCAATGTTTTATACAGATTGTTTTAATTGGTACTTAACAACAGTTGGTGCGATAAATGTCATCGTTCCTATATTACAACTTAGAGGTAAGTACAAAACGCACAGTGAATACAGATCTCAAACTCTCATCTTAGATGTTTGACTCCAAGACTTTTTCTCTTCCCACTTGAGTAAATTCCCTTCTTCTACACAAATCATTACATTATCATGGACCTAAATTACTTCATCTCCCTTCTTAATGGCAGGATCCTTGCAGCCGCCGTATACTGTCTCATCATCTCCCTGCCATCCCATTCTCACTGTGTCCGAGAAAAGATGCCCGACTCTGGTGACCCGTAGGATAGGTACTGTGTTCTGAGAATGAATCCTGCCAAATATCTCAATAAAATGGATGTTTCTGTATGAGAGAAGATTTCCTAGCTGGAACATTAATTTGTTGATCTACAGACAGGCAAATCCTCAATAGAAGCTTTAAAAGTTGCTCTAAAATATCCAACTAGTACTCAGCCAAGGGCGAGGCAAGTATGTCCTTCTGTTTTATCATTTGGCTCATCTTCTTCTTGCCCATATATAAACTTCCTTGATGTCTCTTCTAATCAATGTTGAACAATATTCTGGAATCCATACCAATTATGTTATTAATTTAAACTTCTAACCAAGTTTTATTGCCATTATTTACACCGATGTTTTAAACTTTATTTATTTTTAGAATTCAGATTTCTTTCACTTTACATAGTTGACTGAAATGCTATAGTAAACTGTATCCTTGCATCAAGAAAGAAAAATGTGCTGTCTCAACTGTTAAGAGCATGCACTGAAAAGACCAATCTGTATTCCCAATAACAGACTTCAATAAATAAATGGCTGCTTTCTTGGTCTCTCTTTATGAACACATTCAGAGTTCATCACTTATATTAACCTGTGATTTGGTAAAAAATTCTAGTCTGAAATATAGTATTTCATTATTTCTGGTTTATTAGGGATTAATTTACATTTAATGATGATTGATTATGAATTTTTTTCTACTTTCACAAAATATTGATTAGTACAGATACTGTTCACTCCATATGTCTGGGATTCCTTTGGTACATTAATTCATTAATGACTCCTAAAGGTAATAATAGAATAAATCATCTGGGACTGTCAAAGATACTTTGCATGCACTAGTTATAATCTTCATGTTTACCTTAAGATATCCTAAAATTTCATATTTCTATGCAGTTGTATTGCTAGTACCATTTATAAGTAGTTCAATAAATTATTATCAATTAAATGCTCCAAGTAAAAAGAGAAATAAAACATGAAATTGAAAAGTTCAACGTTAAAAATAATACATGATTTTAATACTTTTTGTTTGCATAGAACATTTTATTTCATGAAAAAATTAATTGGGAAAATATTTTTGAACTCAAATTTCTCAATCCTCAATTGAGCCAAATGAGGTACTGATTAAACACACATTTATTGAGCATCTGTGCATCAGGCTTTTTTATATCTCTTCGGATACAAGAAAAAAAAATAGCAACATGGTCTCTGCTTTCGTAAAACTCTATTTAACGGTATATTTGAAATACATATGAAACACTGAAATATGGATATACAGTGTTTGTTGGGAGCTTGTTAGAGGGTTAAATTAATTATCCAAATTTAAAGATAGTACAGAATATTTGTTATGTCACTGATTTTCATTTTGCATTCTTTAAGTCACTGATGTCCAATTTGCTCCACAAAACGTTTTAATGGCAGGCACAGCAAGATCAATACTAACTGATACAAGGTTCAACCTCTCTCTCTCTTGCAGTAATCCTAATAAAGCATGAGATGGTTAGGAGTTAGGAAATGAAAGGGAATAAGAGAAAAAAGTAAAGGGTTTGGATACTATATGAAAAAGAATAAACATATGAACAAGATAAATAACTCAATCTTAACATTGAATAAAGAATTCTATATATTAGCCAAATAAGAAAGGATATAAAACAAATATTATTAAACATCTGGTACTGCCTACATTTCAAACACCTCCTTTACATACATTGTCCTATACAAATCTTGTAATAATATTGAATTAAATATTATCACACTTGTTTAAATGTGAGAAATATGAAGCTTAAAAATATAAAGTTGTACCCTCCTAAACTGCTGGTGGGAATGTAAATTAATTCAACCATTGCGGAAAGCAGTATGGAGGTTCATCAAAAAACTAAAAATAGAAATACCATTTGACCAAGGAATTCCACTCCTAGGAATTTACCCTAAGAAAACAGAATCCCAGATTCAAAAAGACATATGCACCCCTATGTTTACCGCAGCACTATTTACAATAGCAAGATATGGAAGCAACCTATGTGTACATTAATAGATGAATGGATAAAGAAGATGTGGTACATATACCCAATGGAATATTATTCAGTCATATGAAGAAAACAAATCCTACCATTTGCAACAACACAGATGGAGCTAGAGGGTATTATGCTAAGTGAAATAAGCCAGGCAGAGAAAGACAAGTACCAAATGGTTTCACTCATCTTTGGAGTATACCAACAAAGCAAAAACTGAAGGAACAAAACAGCAGCAGACTCACAGAACCCAAGAATGGACTAACAGTTACCAGAGGGAAAGGGACTGGGAAGGGTGGGGAAAAGGGAAGGGTAAGGGGATTAACAGGAATTATGATTAGCACACATAATATAGGGGGAGCACAAGGAAGGCAGTATAGCACAGAGAAGACAAGTAGTGACTCTATAGCCTCTTACTAGGCTGATGGGCAGTGACTGTAACGGGGCATGTGGTGGAGACTTGGTAATGGGGGGAATGTAGTAACCACAATGTTGCTCATGTGATTGTATATTAATAATATCTTAATAAAAATAAATAAATAAAAATAGATGAGTAAAGTTCTCTTTAAATATAAGAAATTTTATATTAAAAAAGTATGTGTATATCTATATAAAGTTTCCTAAACTGAAAGAAACAAAAAATATAACTTTTTCTGACTCTAAATTCTATATACCTCCTCTAGAACATTTATCTAGTCTTCAAATAAAACAATATGTACTCTACATCTCCCCCCAACAAAAAAAATTTATGTGTGTGTGTTTGTGATGCAGCTTCTCAATCTATGCCTTTTAATGTTTAGTCTCATGACCCATACACAATTTCTTTCATGTCATTCAGTTACAATTATAACAAATGAAGGAGTTATACCCAATGGTAAAAATATAATTTCCCCTCTATTTTGTTTACTTATTTCTGACAGGTATATGGCATGCTGTAGGCAAGAGCAGAAGTTATTTATTTGTAGATTGGAAGGGAAATGATTTTAGCACTTTCACTTTCCTCTGTGCGCAAATATGTCAACTAGGTTTGAGTACCTGCTACATACACTGCATTTATCTACACTCTGTGTGGAACTATAAAGTTATCACATGTATAGAATAAAGGTGATTAATGACAAGGAAAAGGGAAAGACGTCAAGCAATTGGGGTTTTGGTGCAAAAACAAGACTATAATTTGGATAGGCAAAGGAGAAAAATGTAGGGATGAGGAGACACAGTAAAAATAAATATATAAGGAGACACAGTCAAAATAAAACAGAAGAAAATTGACTATATTCATTGAAACAGTGGTTCAACACCCACAGTAGTTGGGCCACTTAACATGCTATTTGAACAAAAAGTATGTATTTTGCCACACTTCAACTAGCTAATAAGCAGATTTATTATTGAAATAGATTATTTTTCTATACTACTATGTTGACTTCATGCTAAGATTGCATTGATTTTAACATACAATTTTATACTGTTTCAAAATAAAAAATAAAAAGAAACATTTCAATGAAATATGACATAATTTAAAATCTCATCCATGATAAGAAACATCTAGATATTTAGAGATGTTAAAATATGAAAAAAATGTTTCTTATAAATAATGAAATCTGAAATCTGAATTACAACATCTTAAATGTCTTTGGTTACTCTCACCACTCATATTCAATTTTGTACTAGATATCTTAGCTAAACCAATAAGACAAGCCAAGAAAATTGAAGGTATCCAGGCAGGGCAGAAGAAAAAAAAAGTTCTGTTTATTCCCAGATGAAATGATTTTCCATGTAGAAAATCTCAAAGAATCAGCCAATAAAACTCCTGGAACTAATAAGGAATGATAGCAAGATTGAAGGATACAGGTTAATTTACAACAGTCAATTGCCTTATATAACATCAACTAACATCTAGATGGCAAAATTAAAAAACAAAATACTATTTACATTAGCATCAAAAAAGAAATATTTGCATAAATTGAACAAAATATGTACAGGATCTATATGAGCAAAACTACAAATTTTGATGAAAGAAATCAAAGATTGTAAGGTACATGTAAAGAAGTTTCAATATTGAGTCTTTTGTCAATATATCAGTTCTTCCCAACTTGGTCCACATATCCCATGCAATTTCAAAAAAAATGCCAGCAAGTTAATTCATGGGTATTGACAAACAGATTCTAAAATGTACATGTAGAGGCAAAACACCCAGAAGAGTCAACATAATATTGAAGAAGAGCAAAGCCAGAAAAATCAATACTACCCAACTTCAAGGCTTAGTCTAAAGTGGCATTAATCAAGACATTGTGGTATTGGTGGAAGAACAGATAAATAGGTAATGGAACAGAATAAAGAGCCCAGAAATAAACCCATACAACTATAGTCAGCTGACCATTGATAAACTAGCAAAGGCAATTCAATGTAGGAAAGATAGTCTTTTCAACAAATGGTTCGGTGCTGGAACAACTGGACATCCACATGAAAAAAAAAACTAGATACAGTCCTTACGCCCTTCACAAAATTTATTTCAAAATTGATTAGATACCTAAATATAAAATACCAAAATTATAGAATTCCTGTAAGTTAATATCTGAAAAATATGGTTGACCATGGGATATGTGACTTGTTAGATACAGTAACGAAGTGTGATCATGAAGACAAAGAAAGCATGGAAATAGCTTTTGAAGAAATTATATTTTATTAATGAGAAAAGGCTACCATGTCTTCCTTAACTTAGAAGAGATACCATTTTTCTTTTCTTTTAAAAAGAGAGAGGTTGAGAAAATATTATTGGAAATCTCTAATATTACATACCTTAAATGACCAAATTCAAACTATAGCAATGTAAAAGAGGAATAGTAAAGATAAAACAATTGTTTTTGAAGCCAGTTCATGAGATTGTCTGGTTTCCAGTCCAGCATGGTCCTTCAAGAATATTTAGGTAGATCATCAGAGTGTGGTCTGACAAGTTGTTTCCTGTATTGATATTAGTGACAAGATAAGTCTTTTCCTTAGCAGGAGATTCACAGACACTGAGAAGGGACCAGTGGTTACCAAGGGGGAGAGGTTGGTAGGTTGGCAGGGAAGGGAGAAGGGGATAAAGGGGCACAATAATTTGCAATCACAATATAAGCTGGTCACAGGAATGGTAGTACAGCATGGAGAATGTAGTCAGTAATTATATAATATCTTATTACTATATTGATAGACATTAACTGCGATAGAGGGGATCAGGATTTAATAATATGCATAACTGTTGAATCACTGTGTTGTATATTTGAAACCAACTTGTATATCAAAAAAGTCTTTTTCTAAAACTTGATACTGTAATGATAACCACCCTAGTTTGGTTAAGTTAATTCTTAGTAGTATTTTACATGCCTTTCCTTTTGAATTTTCCTTCCATTTTTCATACTTAATTTGTATAATCAAGATAACTAATATTCAACTGAAAACAGTGAAAGTATAAGTAGATAAGTTTTAAGTAAAAGCATTTAGATATTCAGATGTGCTTGGAGAAAAATGGTTTTCAGGAATTTTTGCAAATTTTTTAGAAAAGTTTTCAGAAAATAACAAAATTGGTTTCTAACACAGTAAAATGAGTATTTTTATCCAGCGACAGGGAAAACAGTTTTCTAAACATTTTCAAATCCATTTTCTAAAGTGTTCTTCATTGTTTATGATTATAGTTATATTCTTTTGTTATCTCCAAGTACAGGAAAGTCATAATGTTCTGAACCACATAACGGCATTATCTTTGCAGATGAAAGATTCTTATGAAAGAGGATTGTTTAACAGCAGCTCTTGGTTATATGACCCAGAAAGTAGAAATCAACAAAGTATTAAACATGATCTAATTTTTCAACAAGGCTGTTTTGGAAATCAACAGATTATTTTATGTTCTATCTTTTAGCAACTCAGATGTAAGAAATAAACTTCCTTCACAGAAACTCTACAACTCTGATGTGAACAGAAAAAAAAAAAAATATATATATATATATATATATATATATATTAAAATTTATACAGTCATATCTCCTTTAACAGGTGAATTCATTAACTTGGAGGTACAGGGTTGAAGTTTAAATAGAGATATTTCTCTGCTGCAACAGAGAATGTTGGTAAATGTTTCATGTGTTGGTAAATCTTTAACATTAACTGATCAAATTCTACTAGTGAATGATATCTTTTATTGTGAAAGATAATTTTTCAAGGATTATTAACTCATTTAAATCACAAAATGTTGAAATCAGTAAAAAAATATTGACTGAGGGAGACTTGTGATGATGCCTACTTTAACCGCCAGTTAAACTCCTAGTTTAGAATGCTTCTATCAAGAGGTCAGCCACCAGCTCCATTTTATTTATTTATTTATTTATTTGTATTAAGGATTCATTGATATACAGTCTTATGCTCAGATTACATATGAGTAACACTGTGGTTACTACATTCCCCCCATTACCAAGTCCCCACCATATATCCCGCTAGTCGCAGTCCATCAGCATAGTAAGATGCCACAGAGTTACTAAGTGTCTTCTCTGTGCTATACTTCCTTCCCAATGCCCCCCCTAAATTATGTGTGCTAATCATAATGTCCCTTAATCCCCTTATTCCTCCCTTCCCACCTATCCTTCCCAGTTCCTTTCCTTTTGGTAACTGCTCGTCCATTCGTGGGTTCTGTGAATCTGCTGCTGTTTTGTTCCTTCAGTTTTTGCTTTGTTGTTATACTACAAAGATGAGTGAAATCATTTGGTACTTGTCTTTCTCCGCCTGGCTTATTTCACTGAGCATAATACCCTCTAGTTCCATTCATGTTGTTGCAAATGGTAGGATTTGATTTTTCTTATGGATGAATAATGTTACATTTTGTTTATGTACCACCTCTTCTTTATCCATTCATCTATTAATTTACACATAGGTTGCTTCCATATCTTGGCTATTGTAAATAGTGCTGTGATAAACATAGGGGTGCATATGTCTTTTTGAATCTGTGATTATGTTTTCTTAGGGTAAATTCCTAGGAGTGGAATTCCTTGGTCAAATGGCATTTCTTTTTTTAGTTTCTTGAGGAACCTCCGTGTTGTTTTCCACAATGGTTGAACTAATTTACATTCTACCTGCAGTGTAGGAGGATTACTCTTTCTCCACATCCTCACCAGCATTTGTCGTTGCTGGTCTTTGGGATGTTGGCCATCCTAAGTGATGTGAGGTGATATTTATTGTTGTTTTAATTTGCATTTCTCTGATGATTGGCGATATGGAGCATCTTTCCATATGCCTGTAGGCCATCTGAATTCCTTCTTTGGAGAAGTGTCTGTTCAGATCCTCTGCCCATTTTTTAACCAGATTATTTGCTTTTTGGTTGTTGAGGCATGTAATCTCTTTATATATTTTGGGTGTCAACCCCTTATCGGGTATGTAATTTATGAATATATTGTCCTATACTGTAGGATGCCTTTTTGTTCTACTGATGATGTCCTTTGTTGTACAGAAGCTTTTTAGTTGGATATAGTCCCACTTGTTCATTTTTGCTTTTGTTTCTCTTGCCTAGGGAGATATGTTCATGAAGAAGTTGCTTATGTTTATATTCAAGTGAGTTTTGCCTGTGTTTTCTTCTAAGAGTTTTATGGTTTCATGACCTACATTCAAGTCTTTGATCCACTTTGAGTTTACTTTTGTGTATGGATTGGACAGTGATCCACTTTCATTCTCTTAAATATAGCTGTTCAGTGTTGCAAACACCAGTAGATGAAGAGGCTGTCATCTCCCTATTGTATATCCATGGCTTCTTTATCATATATTAATTGACCATATATGCTTGGGTTAATATCTGGACTTCCTAGTCTGTTCCATTAGTTTATGGGTCTGTTCTTGTGTCAGTACCAAATTGTCTTGATTACTGTGGCTTTGTAGTAGAGCTTCAAGTTGTGGAGCATAATCTCCCCTGCTATATTCTTCTTTCTCAGGATTGCCTTGGCTATTCAGGGTCTTTTGTGGTTCCATATGAATTTTAGAACTATTTGTTACAGTTCATTAAAGAATGCTGTCAGTATTTTGAAGGAATTGCATTGAATCTGTATATTGCTTTAGGCAGGATGGCCATTTTGACTATATTAATTCTTCCTACCCAAGAACATGGAATGAATTTCCATTTATTAGTGTCCTCTTTAATTTCTCTCAAGAGAGTCTTGTGGTTTTCAGGGTATAGATCTTTCACTTCCTGGGTTAGCTTTGTTGTTAGGTATTTTAGTCTTTTTGATGTAATTGTGAATGGAATGTTTTCTGATTTCTCTTTCTGGTAGTTCATTGTTAGTGTAAAGAAATGCAACAGATTTCTGTGCATTAATTTTGTATCTGGCAACTTTGCTGAATTCAGATTTTAGTTCTAGTAGTTTTGGAGTGGATTTCTTAGAGTTTTTTTATGTACAAGATCATTTCATCTGCAAACAGTGACAGTTTAACTTCTTCCTTATTAATCTGGATGCCTTTTATTTCTTTATGTTGTCATTGTCATGGCTAGGACCTCCAATACTATTTTGAATAAAAGTGCAGAGAGTAGGCATTCTTGTCTTGTTCCCAATCTTAGAGGAAAAGCTTTCAGCTTTTTACTGTTAAGTATGATGTTTGATTTGGGATTGTCATATATGTCCTTTATTATGTTGAGGTACTTGCCCTCAATACCCATTTTGCTGAGAGTTTTTATCATGAATGGATGTTGAATTTTGTCGAATGCTTTTTCAGCATCTATGGAGATAATCATGTGGTTTTTGTCCTTTTTATTGATGCAGTGTATGGTGGTGATGGATTTTCGAATGTTGTACCATCCTTGCATCCCTGGATGAATCCCACTTGATCATGATGGATGATCGTCTTGATGTATCTTTGTATTCCATTTGCTAAAATTTATTGAGTATTTTTGCATCTATATTCATTAAGGATATTGGTCTGCAATTTTCTTTTGTGGTATCTTTGCCTGATTTTGGTATTAGAGTAATGCTGGCTTCATAGAATGAGTTTGGAAGTATTCCTTCCTTTTCTATTTCTTGGAAAACTTAAAGGAAAATGGGTTTCTGTTTCTTGGAAAACTTAAAGGAAAATATTTTCTAAATGTCTGATAAAATTCAGCTCTGAAGCCATCTGCTCTGGGAGTTTCAATCTTGGGTAGTTTCTTGATTGCCAGTTTCATTTCATTGCTGGTAATTGGTCTGTTCAGATTTTCTGTTTCCTTCTAGGTCAGTCTTGGAAGGTTGTATTTTTCTAGAAAGTCATCCATTTCTTCTAGGTTTTCATTTGTTCGCATATAATTTTTCATAGTATTCTCTCATAATTCTTTGTATTTATGTCATGTTTATCATGCTTTTTCCTTCCTCATTTCTGATTCTGTTTACATTTGTAGACTCTTTTTTTCTTGATAAGTCTGTATAGGGGTTTATCTATTTTGTTTATTTTCTCAAAGAACCAGTTCTGGTTTCATCGATCCTTTCTATTGTTTTATTCCTCTCAATTTTATTTATTTCTTCTCTGATCTTTATTATATCCCTCCTTCTACTGACTTTGAGCCTCATTTGTTCATTTTCCAGTTTTAATAACTGTGAATTTAGACTGTTTATTTGGGTTTGTTCTTCCTTCTTTAAATATGCCTGGATTGCTATATACTTTCCTCTTAGAACTGCCTTCACTGTGTCCCACAGAAGTTGGGGTGTTGAGCCTGTTATTTTCATTTGTCTCCATATATTGCTTGATCTCTGTTTTATTTTGGTCATTAATCCATTGATTATTTAGGAGCATGTTGTTAAGCCTCCATGTGTTTGTGAGCTTTTTTTTTGGCTATTATTTATTTATAGTGTCATACCTTTGTGATCTGAGAAGTTGTTTGGTACAATTTAAATCTTTTTGAATTTGCATGTGATGTATTCTGGAAAATATTCCGTGTGCACTTGAGAAGAATGTGTGTCCTGCTGCTTTTGGATGGAGTGTTCCATAGATGTCTGTCAGGTCTATCTGTTCTAGTGTTTTGTTCAGTGCCTCTGTCTTCTTATTTATTTTCTGTCTGATTGATGTGTCCTTTGGAGTGAATGGTGTGTTAGTCTCCTAAAATGAATGCATTGCTTTCTATTTTCTCCTTTAATTCTGTTAGTATTTGTTGTACATATTTGAATGCTCCTATGTTGGGTGCACCTATAGATATTTATAATGGTTATATCTTCTTGTTGGGTTAACCCCTTAATCATTATATAATGTCCTTATCTCTTGTTACTTTCTTCTTTTTGAAGTCTATTTTATCTGATGCAAGTATTGCAATTCCTGCTTTTGTCTCCCTATTGTTTGCATGAAATATCTTTCTCCATCCCTTCACTTTTAGTCTGTGTATGTCTTTGGTTTGGAAGTGAGACTCTTGCAGGCAGCAGATAGATGGGTCTTGCTTTTTAATCCATTCAGTGACTCTATGACTTTTGATTTGTGTATTCAGTCCATTTACATTTAGAGTGATTATCAACAGATATGTCCTTATTGGCATTGCAAGCTTTGGATTCATGGTTACCAACGGTTGAAGGGCAGCTTTTTTTTACTATTTAGAAGTCTTTCTTAACACTTATTATGCTGTTATAAACACAATCTGAAGATTCTTCCCCCCACCCGTTCCTTTTCTTCCTACCCCTCTCTTTACATGTTAGGTGTTATATTCTGCACTCTTTGTGTATCCCTTGACTAACTTTGTGGGTAGCTGATTTAATTTTGCATTTGGTTAGTATTTAATTGGTCTACTTCCTTTGCTGTGGTTTCATTTTCTCTGGTGACAAATTTAGCCTTAGAAAAACTTCCATGTAGAGCAGTCCCTTTAAAATGCACTGGAGAGATGGTTTGTGAGAGGAAAATTCCCTCAACTTTTGCCTATCTGGAAATTCTTTAATTCCTGCTTCAAATTTAAATTATAATCTTTCTGGGTAGAGTATTCTTGGTTCAAGGCCGTTCTGTTTCATTGCATTGAATATATCGTGCCACTCCCTTCTTGCCTGTAAGGTTTCTGCTGAGAAGTCACATGATAGCCTGATGGGTTTTCCATTGTAGATTATCTTTATTCTCTTTCTCACAGCTTTTAGTAGTCTGTCATTATCTTTGATCTTTGCCATTTTAATTATATGTCTTGGTTTTATCTTGCTTGCGTCCCTTGTGTTGGGAGGTCTGTGTACTTCCATGGTCTAAGAGGCTATTTCCTTCCGCATATTTGTGAAGTTTTCAGTAATTATTTATTCAAGTACACTTTCTCACTTTCTATCCCCTTTTCTCTCTTCTTCTTCTTCTTCTGTTAGCCCTATAATGAGAATAATGTCCCATTTGGATTGGTCACACAGTTCTCTGAATATTCTTTCATTCCTAGAGATCTTTTTCTCTCTCTGCCTCAGCTTCTCAGTATTCCTGTTCTCTAATTTCTATTCCAGTTACTGTCTCCTCTGCCTCATCTAATCTGCTTTGAAATCCCTCCATTATTTATTTCATTTCAGTTATCTCCCTCCTGAATTCCTCCCTTAGATCTTGAATATTTTTCTGTAGCTCTATTAGTATGCTTATGACTTTTATTTTGAATTATTTTTCAGGAAGATTGGTGATTTCATTCTCACCATGCCCTCTTTCTGGTGTTGGAGGGATTTTGGATTGAACAAGGTTCTTCTGCCTTTTTATATTCCTGGAGCAATGGGAGTGGTTGCAGGCAAGTGATCCAGGTGTCAGCTGGGAGGACAAAGTTTTTTCCTGATTGCTGATCACAGTGCCTGCCTCCTCTGTCTGTGCTAGTTAACCTTGTACAGGGAGCAGCCTCTGGGTTGATCCCCTAAGCTGCATGGGTGGGGCAGCCCTTGGGATGGCCTAGGGTGATGGCAGGGGTCACAGGTGAGTGGCACGTGTGCCTGCCCCAAGGAAAAAGCCCTTTTATGCTTCCCAGTTGCCGTGCCTATCTCTGCTGTCTGGGCCTGTTAGCCACATGCAGGGAGAGGCCTCCACCACCTCCATTTTAGTAAAAAGAAACATATGACACTGTAAAAGCTGCATTTCCATTTTTAGTTAGTTCAATCATATGTTTTCTTTTACACTGATGCAAAATCAGGATCTTGCAGCTAATGGCTGAATATTTCATAATGAATTGAAGTAAGACTTATCTTTCATTGTTAACACAGTGCTCAAAATTTAACAACTGTTGCATCTTCATGCTTCCCTAACCCTGAAGAATTATTATTGCTCCCTAAAGCTTTTCTGTTTATTCAAAATATAAGAGTAAATGTGGCCTGATGATAAGAATAAGGTAAAAGGTGACAATGGAAAAACTGGGATTTAAAAAGATGTCAACAATGGAAATTTGACAGAATGACATGTAAATTACAAAATTAAAAATAAAAATTGATTTCATAATCATGTTATTGGAAAGATACAATTAATAGGATGTGCCTTCTTAAAAGCTTGGTATGTGTTTACAACATATAAATATTAACAAATCTAATTCCCTTTGAAAATAGACATTTAAATTATTATCCCACTTCTTTAACTTATCATAATTTTTATTTTGGTGTCATCTTAGTTTATCATGATTCTCCTAATTCTGAATTGTTAACCCTATAAGTGTAAACCTGGAACTCGTTTAAGAAGAAGTGGCATTCTGTTCACAAGAAAGTCATGTTATCTCTCCAATTCCCACCCCTCTACTATAAGTCTCACTGTGTTATAAATATTAATTTATATAATTATGTGAAAGTTCTTTGAAAGTCTTAGGTATGTATGAAAGCTTACTGATGTTATCTTCTTATCTGAATTCACAAATTTCTAAATAAACAATAAAAAATTATGTATAGGTCTTAAGTTAACATGATTATGATATGTCACACAATCAGCTATATTTTAATTTAGGAGGTAATATGTTTTATATATATTTGATTTTAGTTAATGTTTAAGCAAAGTTTGATTGATATACCTAATCCTTTCTCTCAGAATTGGGGACTCTGAAAAATCCTAACAAAAATACCTAAACTTCTCCACAAAGTTATTTCCTAGAGTCTTAGGGTCCTTGAAAAATGCTGTTCAGGTCCATTTCTTTGCCTTCCATATGCTGAGTTTTCCAGGATAAAATAACTTTGCTTCTTCATGTGTTTGAAACTTAACTGATCAGCACTGCAGTTGATAACTGAAGTGAAAAATTGTTGAAATCAATAAATTATGTATGTATTTGGGTGTTTACCAACTTTGTTGTTTATGGCTCTTCCTTAAAATTAATTATAATTGTAACGATATCTCTCACAAACTTTATTTTGGAAAGCAAAAACTATATCATTTCATTTGTAATTATATAACAAATGCCCATGTACCAGTTTACAGATCATGAATTTGAACATTGACAGCATCTGAAAACAATATTTCCTGTATGAAGCATGTTCTTTTCATCTTCTTTTCAGTAACAGAGGAGTAGTTGTATTTCTTCTTTACAGGCCTTATTTCTAGATCTGGCCTCACAGAGGGCCTAGGTTACTACCTGGTACATTGTCACTTCTTGATATATAATGCTGAATCAATTATTCTTGTTTATTTTATTTCATTTTAAATTCTCAGAGACTGCACTTGGTTTAAATTCTTGTACCTTCACCTTTCTTTCAAACATCATTTTAATGATTAAATGCCAGAAATATTATCTTGATGAATGCCATCTCTATATTTTTGGCAAATTTTAATCTAAAGACATTACCAAACATTTTGAATGCAAGAATCACCTGCAGAGCTCTTTAAGGATTTCTCAACTCTCATACTCTCCTCAGTAGATCTAAATTTGGTGCTACAAATACATGTTTCAAACAGCATCTCAGGAGATTTTTTCTGTCTTTGCAAGCAGACCATAATTTGAGAAACAATTTCTGAAGATTCCTAAGGTCTTTCAGAATGTAGTAAAAGAAAAAAATAGTTGAAAAGTTGAAAGCTATTTCTTTTAAAATTTCATAATAATCTAGTTGACAAGTTATCAATTAAATTCAAAGCTCAATAGTTTTGAATCATTCAATGTATATATTCTATATTTATTCAGACTTTTTGGAAATGAGTAAATTTAAAATTAGTATTTATTTTATTTTATTTTTTTAACTTTTTAAAATTTTTTATTTTAGTATCATTAATCTACAATTGCATGAAGAACATTATGTTTACTAGGCTGCCCACTTCACCAAGTCCCCCTCCACATACCCCTTCACAGTCACTGTCCATTAGCATAGTAAGATGCTGTAAAATCACTATTTGTCTTCCCTGTGTTGTAGAGCCCGCCCTATACGCCCCCACAATATACATGCTAATTGTAATGCCCCCTTTCTATTTCCCCGCCCTTATCCCTCCCTTCCCACCCATCCTATCCAGTCCCTTTATCTTTGGTAAGTGTTGATCCATTCAAGGGTTCTGTGATTCTGCTTCTGTTTTGTTCCTTCAGTTTTTCTTTGTTCTTATACTCTACATATGAGTGAAATTATTTGGTACTTGTCTTTCTCTGCCTGGTTTATTTCAATGAGCATAATATCCTCTAGCTCCATACATGTTGTTCCAAATGGTAGGATTTGTTTTCTTCTTATGGCTGAATAATATTCCATTCTGTGTATGTACCACATCTTCTTTATCCATTCATCTACTGATGGACACATAGGTTGTTTCTATTTCTTGGCTATTGTAAATAGTGCTGCGATAAACATAGAGGTGCATCTGTCTTTTTCAAATTGGGCTGCTGCATTCATAGGGTAAATTCCTAGAAGTGAAATTCCTGGGTCAAATGGTATTTCTATTTAAGCATTTTGAGGAACCTCCATACGGCTTTCCAGAATGGTTGAACTAATTTAAATTCCCGCCAACAGTGTAGAAGGGTTCCCCTTTCTCCACAACCTCACCAACATTTGTTGTTGTTTGTCTTTTGGATGGTGGTGATCCTTACTTGTGTGAGGTGATACCTCATTGTGGTTTTAATTTGCATTTCTCTGATGACAAGTGATGTGGAGCATCTTCTCATGTGTCTGTTGGCCATCTGAATTTCTTCTTTAGAGAACTGTCTATACAGCTACTCTGCCCATTTTTAATTGGATTATTTGTTTTTTGTTTGTTGACGTGTGTGAGCTCTTTATATATTTTGGATGTCAACCCTTTATCTGATCTGTCATTTATGAATATATTCTCCCACACTGTAGGATACCTTTTTGTTCTATTGATGGAGTCCTTTTCTGTACAGAAGCTATTCAGCTTGAAATAGAACCACTACTTCATTTTTGCTTTCATTTCCCTTACCTGGGGAGATATTCATGAATAAGTCATTTATGTTTATGTCCAATGGAATTTTGCCTATGTTTTTTTCTAAGAGTTTTATGGTTTCATGACATACATTCAGGTATTTGATCCATTTCGAAATTACTTTTGTGTAGGGGGTAAGAGAGTGATCTAGTTTCATTCTCTTACATGTTGCTGTCCAGTTTTGCCAGCACCATCTGTTGAAGAGACAGTCATTTCCCCATTGTATGTCCATGGCTCCTTTATCATATATCAATTGACCATATATGTTTAGGTTAATGTTTGGAGACTCTATTCTGTTCCACTGGTCTGTGGCTCTGTTCTTGTGCCAGTACTAAATTGTCTTGATTACTGTGGCTTTGTAGTAGAGCTTCAACTTGGGGAGCGAGATCTCCCCCACTTAATTCTTCCTTCTCAGGATTGCTGTGGCTATTCAGGGTCTTTGGTGGATCCATATGAATTTTAGAACTATTTGCTCCAGTTCATTGAAGAATGCTGTTGGTAATTTGATAGGGATTGCATTGAATCTGTATATTGCTTCGGGTAGGATGGCAATTTTGACTATATTAATTCTTCCTAGCCAGGAGCATGGAATGAGTTTCCATTTGTTAGTGTCCTCCTTAATTTCTCTTAAGAGTATCTTGTAGTTTTCAGGGTATAGGTCCTTCACTTCCTTGGTTAGGTTTATTCCTAGGTATTTTATTCTTTTTGATGCAATTGTGAATGGAGTTGTTTTCCTGATTTCTCTTTCTATTGGTTCATTGTTAGTGTATAGGAAAGCTACAGATTTCTGTGTGTTAATTTTGTATCCTGCAACTTTGCTGTATTCCGATATCAGTCCTAGTAGTTTTGGAGTGGAGTCTTTAGGGTTTCTTATGTACAATATTATGTCATCTGAAAATAGTGACAGTTTAACTTCTTCTTTATCAATCTGGATTCCTTGTATTTCTTTGTTTTGTCTAATTGCCATGGCTAGGACCTCCAGTACTGTGTTGAATAACAGTGGGGAGAGTGGGCATCCCTGTCTTGTTCCCGAACGCAGAGGAAAAGCTTTCAGCCTCTTGCTGTTCAGTCTGATATTAGCTGTTGGTTTATGATATATGGCCTTTATTATGTTGAGGTACTTGCCCTCTATGCCCATTTTGTTGAGAGTGTCTATCATGAATGGATGTTCAATTTTTTCGAGTGCTTTTTCAGCATCTATGGAGATGATCATGTGGTTATTGTCCTTCTTTTAATTTATGTGGTGGATTATGTTGACGGATTTTCAAATGTTGTACCATCCTTGCATTCCTGGCATGAATCCCACTTGGTCATGGTGTATGATCCTTTTGATATATTTTTGAATTCGGTTTGCTAATATATTGTAGAGTATTTTTGCATCTATATTCATCAGGGATATTGGTCTGTAATTTTCTTTTTTTGGTAGGGTCTTTGCCTGGTTTTGGAATTAGGGTGATGTTGGCTTTATAGAATGAGTTTGGGAGTATTCCCTCCTCTTCCATTTTTTGGAAAACTTTAAGGAGAATGGGTATTATGTCATCTCTGTAGGTCTGATAAAATTCCGAGGTAAATTCATCTGGCCCGGGGGTTTTGTTCTTTGGTAGTTTTTTTATTACCACTTCAATTTCATTGCTGGTAATTGGTCTGTTTGGATTTTCTGTTTCTTTCTTTGTCAGTCTTGGAAGGTTATATTTTTCTAGGAAGTTGTCCATTTCTCCTAGGTTTCCCAGCTTGATAGCATATAGGTTTTCATAGTATTCTCTAATAATTCTTTGTATTTCTGTGGGGTCCGTCGTGTTTTTTCCTTTCTCGTTTCTGATACTGTTGATTTGTGTTGACTCTCTTTTCTTCTTATTAAGTCTGGCTAGAGGCTTATCTATTTTGTTTATTTTCTCGAAGAACCAGCTCTTGGTTCCATTGATTTTTACTATTGTTTTATTCTTCTCAATTTTGTTTATTTCTTCTCTGATCTTTATTATGTCCCTCCTTCTGCTGACCTTAGGCCTCATTTGTTCTTCTTTTTCCAATTTCGATAATTGTGACACTAGACCATTCATTTGGGATTGTTCTTCCTTCTTTAAATATGCCTGGAGTGCTATATACTTTCCTCTTAAGACTGCTTTTGCTGTACCGCACAGTAGTTGGGGCTTTGTATTGTTGTTGTCATTTGTTTCCATATATTGCTGGATCTCCATTTTGATTTGGTCATTGATCCATTGATTATTTAGGAGCATGTTGTTAAGCCTCCATGTGTTTGTGAGCCTTTTTCCTTTCCTTGTACAATTTTTTTTCAGTTTTATGCCTTTGTGATCTTAAATGTTGGTTGGTAGGATTTCAATCTTTTGGAATTTACTGAGGCTCTTTTTGTGGCCTAGGATGTGGTCTATTCTGGAGAATGTTCCATGTGCACTTGAGAAGAATATGTATCCTGTTGCTTTTGGATGTAGAGTTCTGTAGATGTCTATTAGGTCCATCTGTTGTAGCATGTTGTTCAGTGCCTCTGTGTCCTTACTTATTTTCTGTCTGGTGGATCTGTCCTTTGGAGTGAGTGGTGTGTTGAAGTCTCCCAAAATGAATGCATTGCATTCTATTTCCTCCTTTAATTCTGTTAGTATTTGTTTCACATATGTTGGTGCTCCTGTATTGGGTGCATATATATTTATAATTGTTATATCCTCTTGTTGGACTGAGCCCTTTATCATTATGTAGTGTCCTTCTTTATCTTTTGTTACTTTCTTTATTTTGAAGTCTTTTTTGTCTGATACTAGAATTGCAACACCTGCTTTTTCTTCTCTGTTGTTTGTATGAAATATGTTTTTCCATCCCTTGGCTTTAAATCTGTGAATGTCTTTGGGTTTGAGGTGAGTCTCTTGTAAGCAGCATATGGATGGGTCTTGCTTTTTTATCCATTCTATTACTCTGTGTCTTTTGATTGGTGCATACAGTCCATTTACATTTAGGGTGATTATTGAAAGGTATGTACTTATTGCCATTGCAGGCTTTAAGTTTGTGGCTACCAAAGGTTCAAGGTTAGCTTCTTTACTATCTTGCTGTTTCACTTAACTCACTTATTGAGCTATTATAAACACAGTGTGATGATTCTTTATTTCTCTCCCTTCTTATTAATCCTCCTCCCTTCTTCACATGTTGGGTGTTTTGTTCTGTGCTCTTTTTAGGAGTACTCCCATCTAGAGCAGTCCCTGTAGGATGCCCTGTAGAGGTTGTTTGTGGGAGGCAAAGTCCCTCAACTTTTGCTTGTCTGGAAATTGTTTAATCCCTCCTTCATATTTAAATGATAATCATGCTGGATACAGTAATCTTGGTTCGAGGCCCTTCTGTTTCATTTCATTAAGTATATCATGCCATTCTCTTCTGTCCTGTAGGGTTTCTGTTGAGAAGTCTGATGATAGCCTGATGGGTTTTCCTTTGTAGGTGGCATTTTTTTTTTCTCTCTGGCTGCCTTTACTACTCTGTCCTTGTCTTTGATCTTTGCCATTTTAATTATTATGTGTCTTGGTGTTGCCCTCCTTGGATTCCTTGTCATGGGAGTTCTGTGTGGACTGAGAGGCCATTTCTTCCCCTAGTTTGGGGAAATTTTCAGCAATTATTTCTTTTTTTTTCTTCTTTTTTTTTTTTTTTTTATTGAAGGTTAATTGACAACAGTATTACATTACATTAGTTTCAGGTGTACAACACAGTGATTCAACATTTATATACATGATAATTCTAGATACCAGCTATCACCAAACCAAGTTGTTACAATATTTTTACTATATTCCTTATGCTATACATTACATCCCAGTTAATTATTTATTTTGCAATTGGAAGTGTGTTTATATATATATATTTTGTGAGGGCATCTCTCATATTTATTGATCAAATAGTTGTTAACCACAGTAAATTTCTGTATAGGGGGGTCAATACTCAATGCACAATCATTAATCCACCCCAAGCCTAATTTTCGTCAGTCTCCAATCTTCTGATGCATAACGAACAAATTCTTACATGGAGTACAAATTCTTACATAGTGATTAAGTTACATGGTGAGCAGTGCAAGGGCAGTCATCACAGAAGCTTTCGGTTTTGTTCATGCATTATGAACTATACACAGTCAGTTCAAATATGAATATTCATTTGATTTTTTAACTTGATTTATATGTGGATACCACATGTCTCTATTATTATTATTTTTAATAAAATGCTGAAGTGGTAGGTAGATATGAGATAAAGGTAGAAAACAGAGTTTAGTGTTGTAAGAGAGTAAATGTAGATGATCAGGTGTGTGCCTGTAGACTATGTGTTAATCCAAGCTAGACCAGGGCAATAAACATCCATGTATGCAGAAGATTTCTCTCAGAACATGAGGGGGGAGGTTCTAAGCCTCACCTCTGCTGCTCCCCATTTTCTCACCAGATGGCCCCCTGCGACTGTGCCTGTCTTAGGTTGTTCCTCCCTTGAGGAATCTTACCCGTCTCTGGCTAACCAGTCATCTTCCGGGGCCATACAGGGAAATGTTAAGTTGGTGAGTGAGAGAGAAGCCTTATCGTTTGAAAAGGTTAGCTTTTTACTTCTTTGCATATTTATGCCCTGTGGCTTCTATGCCCAGCATTTGTCTTGAGGTGTCTTTACCACTTGGAAGAATTATGATACTCAGTAAATTCGACATGTGGCAAGAGTTCTATTTAAAGGTTGTGATTAGGTAGGAAGAAGAAAAGCTGTAGAAGTAGCAGGCAGAAGAAATCCTGGGAAGATTGATTATTTCTTTGACATATCTTCTTGTAGAGTAACTTCAGCATGGATAGGTTTTAAACTACTAATTAAATTGTACACACACATTAACATAATAGGAATATAGTTACCTAACCAAAGCATACCTGTCATTACCAGCCATCTCCAGTGAAACCAAGAAAACCAGTTAGGCACCTTAGGCATTTCTGAAAACTTATCTATGATATGGTGGATATTGTCTGACTGAACTTAAACAGTCTGAGAGAATTCAGATAAACTAGAACAACCCATTCCTGGGGACTGTTCATATCCAATATGTTCTTTTAACGATAGTCTGTGGTTGTAAGATTTTGCAGTGCTACAATTTGCACTTCTCCTAATTCTTGGTTGAGTTCCAACAGTATAGATCCAGTCCAATTTTTTGTTTAACTGTATGCACAGGCCAGCTTAGTTATCTCCTTCATCATTCCCATGGCAAGTCCAGGAACTGGTGGGATGAGTGCATCTACACCTGTGACAGTGCGTGGATCTTTGCTGGAGTTTTTTTTTTTTTTTGCTGATCATCTTCTGTCATGAGTCTTCCCGAGATTGCCGATGTTGGAAGTTCTTTTTCATATCGTATCTTAGTTCATTTTCAGGGTAGCCAAATTAGGCTTTGATCCTCTGTATAAACAAAGAAAGACCCTTTGCCTACACTTTTATATGCCCTTTATATCATTGTGTAGAACTCATCAGAGGTCACCACATAGGAACTGCATTTTTTTTTTTAATCATTAATCTACACTTAGATGACGAATACTTTGTTTACTAGGCTCTCCCCTATACCAGGTCCCCCCTATATACTCCTTTACAGTCACTGTCCATCAGCGTAGCAACCTGTTGTAGAATCACTACTTGTCTTCTCTGTGTTGTACAGCCCTCCCCTTTCTCCCACCCCGCTATGGATGCTAATCTTAATACCCCCCTACTTCTCCCCCCCTTATCCCTCCCTACCCACCCATCCTCCCCAGTCCCTTTCCCTTTGGTACCTGTTAGTCCATTCTTGAGTTCTGTGATTCTGCTGCTGTTTTGTTCCTTCAGTTTTTCCTTTGTTCTTATATTCCACAGATGAGTGAAATCATTTGGTATTTCTCTTTCTCTGCTTGGCTTGTTTCACTGAGCAAAATACCCTCCAGCTCCATCCATGTTGCTGCAAATGGTTGGATTTGCCCTTTTCTTATGGCTGAGTAGTATTCCATTGTGTATATGTACCACATCTTCTTTATCCATTCATCTATCAATGGACATTTAGGTTGCTTCCAATTCTTGGCTATTGTAAATAGTGCTGCGATAAACATAGGGGTACATTGGTCTTTCTCATACTTGATTGCTGCATTCTTAGGGTAAATTCCTAGGAGTACAATTCCTGGGTCAAATGGTATGTTTGTTTTGAGCATTTTGATGTACCTCCATACTGCTTTCCACAATGGTTGAACAAGTTTACATTCCCACCAGCAGTGTAGGAGGGTTCCCCTTTCTCCACAGCCTCGCCAACATTTGTTGTTGTTTGTCTTTTGGATGGCAGCCATCCTTACTGGTGTGAGGTGATACCTCATTGTAGTTTTAATTTGCATTTCTCTGATAATTAGCGATGTGGAGCATCTTTTCATGTGTCTGTTGGCCATCTGTATTTCTTTTTTGGAGAACCGTCTGTTCAGTTCCTTTGCCTATTTTTTAATTGGGTTATTTGTTTTTTGTTTGTTGAGGCGTGTGAGCTCTTTATATATTCTGGACGTCAAGCCTTTATCGGATGTGTCATTTTCAAATATATTCTCCCATACTGTAGGGTTCCTTTTTGTTCTATTGATGGTGTCTTTTGCTGTACAGAAGCTTTTCAGCTTAATATAGTCCCACTTGTTCATTTTTGCTGTTGTTTTCCTTGCCTGAGGAGATATGTTCAAGAAGAGATCACTCATGTTTATGTCTAAGAGGTTTGTGCCTATGTTTTCTTCCAAGAGTTTAATGGTTTCGTGACTTACATTCAGGTCTTTGATCCATTTTGAGTTTACTTTTGTATATGGGGTTAGACAATGGTCCAGTTTCATTCTCCTACATGTAGCTGTCCAGTTTTGCCAGCACCATCTGTTGAAGAGACTGTCATTTCGCCATTGTATGTCCATGGCTCCTTTATCAAATATTAAATGACCATATATGTCTGGGTTAATGTCTGGATTTTCAAGTCTGTTCCATTGGTCTGTGGCTCTGTTCTTGTGCCAGTACCAAATTGTCTTGATTACTATGGCTTTATAATAGAGCTTGAAGTTGGGGAGTGAGATCCCCCCTACTTTATTCTTCTTTCTCAGGATTGCTTTGGCTATTCGGGGTCTTTGGTGTTTCCATATGAATTTTTGAATTATTTGTTCCAGTTCATTGAAGAATGTTGCTGGTAGTTTCATAGGGATTGCATCAAATCTGTATATTGCTTTGGGCAGGATGGCCATTTTGACGATATTAATTCTTCCTAGCCATGAGCATGGGATGCGTTTCCATCTGTTAGTGTCCGCTTTAATTTCTTCTAAGAGTGACTTGTAGTTTTCAGAATATAAGTCTTTCACTTCTTTGGTTAGGTTTATTCCTAGGTATTTTATTTTTTTTGATGCAATTGTGAATGGAGTTGTTTTCCTGATTTCTCTTTCTGTTGGTTCATTGTTGGTATATAGGAAAGCCACAGATTTCTGTTTGTTGATTTTGTATCTTGCAACTTTGCTGTATTCCGATATCAGTTCTAGTAGTTCTGGGGTGGAGTCTTTAGGGTTTTTTATGTACAGTATCATGTCATCTGCAAATAGTGACAGTTTGACTTCTTCTTTGCCAATCTGGGTTCCTTGTATTTTTTTGTTTTGTCTGATTGCCGTGGCTAGGACCTCCAGTACTATGTTAAATAACAGTGGGGAGAGTGGGCATCCCTGTCTAGTTCCCGATCTCAGCGGAAATGCTTTCAGCTTCTCGCTATTCAATATAATGTTGGCTGTGGGTTTTTCATAGATGGCCTTTATTATGTTGAGGTACTTGCCCTCTATTCCCATTTTGCTGAGAGTTTTTATCATGAATGGATGTTGAACTTTGTCAAATGCTTTTTCAGCATCTATGGAGATGATCATGTGGTTTTTGTCTTTCTTTTTGTTGATGTGGTGGATGATATTGATGGACTTTCGAATGTTGTGCCATCCTTGCATCCCTGGGATGAATCCCACTTGGTCATGGTGTACGATGGTTTTGATGTATTTTTGAATTCGGTTTGCTAAAAGTTTGTTGAGTATTTTTGCGTCTACGTTCATCAGGGATATTGGTCTGTAGTTTTCTTTTTTGGTGGTGTCTTTGCCTGATTTTGGTATTAGGGTGATGTTAGCTTCATAGAATGAGTTTGGGAGTATCCCCTCCTCTTCTATTTCTTGGAAAACTTTAAGGAGAATGGCTATTATGTCTTCCCTGTATGTCTGATAAAATTCCGAGGTAAATCCATCTGGCCCGGGGGTTTTCTTCTTTGGTAGTTTTTTGATTACTGCTTCAATTTCGTTGCTGGTAATTGGTCTGTTTAGATTTTCTGTTTCTTTTTGGGTCAGTCTTGGAAGGTTGTATTTTTCTAGGAAGTTGTCCATTTCTCCTAGGTTTCCGCAATTATTTCTTCAAAGACACTTTCTTTCCCTTTTTCTCTCTCTTCTTTTTCTGGTACACCTATAATGCGGATATTGTTCCATTTCGATTGGTCACACAGTTCTCTGAAAATTCTTTCATCCTGAAGATCCTTTTACCTCTCTCTGCATCAGCTTCTCTGCGTTCCTATTCTCTGTTTTCTAGTCCATTAATGGTCTCTTGCATCTCGTCCATTCCGTTTTGAAATCCTTCCAGAGATTGTTTTATTTCTGTATTTTCCCTCCTCAGTTCTTGCATATTTCTCTGCAAGTCCATCAGCATGGTTATGACTTTTGTTTTGAATTCTTTTTTCAGGAAGACTGGATAAATCTATCTCCCCTTGTTCCTTCTCAGTGGATGATGTAGAAGATGTTGAAGGTGTCTGGGTTAGCCTTGTCTGGATCAAATTTTTTTGCCTTTTCATGTTGTTAGGTTCAGTGGAGTGCTGTTGACTTGTCTGTCAGCTGGGAGAGTCAAGACTCTTTCCACTTGGCTACTGGCCTTTCCTTACTGGGACAACTGCGACCCCTAGTGGCTTGTGTTGGGCAATTGCATGTAGATCAGGTCTCTGTATCTTGCCCGGCCAGTATGGAGGAAGCCCCCTTGCTGTGGGCATGGCCAGCCTCAGGCTGCTGCTCTGCTATGTTAGGGCCCCGGTGGGGTAATGGATGGGGGGTTGTTTGGATGTTTACCTCTGTGAAGGGTCTCAGAGCTGTTACCCAGGGGGTTAGTGCACCCAGAGTTCCCTGGGATTTCCAGCTGCTGGACTGTGACCCGGGATGCTTCTGTCCAGCTGTGGGGTTCCTGTCCCTTTAAGACTTTCAAAGAGCACTTGCTTTTCTTTGTTACAGGGGCACCAGCTTCGGGACCCGCTCACAGGTTGTGCTGTCCTGCTTCCCTAGTTTCCAGCACTCCACGCATGCACTGTGTCTGCGCTCTGGTGCAGATGGCTAGGGCTGGGTGTTTAGCAGTCCTGGGCTCCCTCTCCCTCCCCGCTCCAACTCGTCTCCTCTCGCTGGGAGCTGGGGTGAGGGGCCTCGGGTCCCGCCGGGCTGCAGCTTGTATCTTACCCCTTTCTCCAGGTACTGGGTTCTCACAGGTGTGGTTGTAGTCTGGCTGTTGTCCTGTGTCTTCTGTTCTCTCTTTTAGGGATAGTTGTATTTGTTGTATTTTCAAAAATATATATGTTTTTGGGAGGAGATTCCCACTTTCCTAGTCATGCTGACATCTTGGCTCCACACATCCAATTCTGTTTTTAAGTCCTTCCAGAGATTGTTTTATTTCTGTAGTCTCCCTCTGTACTTACTCCTTTAGCTCTTGCATATTTTTCTGCAGATCCATCAGCATGTTTATGATTATCATTTTGAATTATTTTTCAGGGAGACTGGTTAGGTCTATCTCTGCAGATCCTCTCTCAGGGGTTGTCTGGACTATTTTGGACTGGAGTAAAATCTTCTGCCTTTTCATGGTGATAGCAGTGGCTCTAGGCAGGTTCTGGGTGTCTCAGCTGGGAGAAGAAAGTCCTTTCCTGCTTGCTGGACCCCTTGCCCTTCTGCGTTGCCTGTGTCGGTTACTCACTCTCCTGGAACAGCCACTGGGTTAATCCCCTAAGCTGCTGTGGGTGGGGTTTCTGTCAGAGCCACGCCGAGCCCTCCAGCAAATGGCAGGCACACTGGGTCCACTCCTCCATGATAGCAGCGCCCCTGCTTGGCAGCTGTGTGCCAGCAGGGGCCTTTGGGTCTGGCCTGGGCAGCTGTGCATTGGGCTGGGATTCTGTTCGGCTGCTGGGAGCGCGGCTGCTCCTTGGCTACTCCTCTGCCACTGACACCAGCTCCTGTGGGCTGCTCCTGGGCTCCTCTAGTGCTGCCTCTGCTGGCGTGCATGGGCCGCACTTGGGCCCCTCTGGGGCTGCCACAGGTGTGTGTGGTCCTCCCCTGTGCCCCTCTGGCACTGCTGCTGCCTTTATGCATGGGCCGCTCCTGGGCCGCTCAGTCGCCACTGCTGCAGGCTCACGTGGGCCTCTCTGGTGCTGCAGTCACCAGCACACATGGGCTGCTCCCGGGCCACTCGGTCGCTGCCTCAGTGGGCTTGCACGGGCTGCTCCCAGTCCCCTCTGGCCCCATTACCCCTGGTGCGTACTGCTGCTCTCCCACTACTGGGCTGGTGTATTGGAGTTCACGCCAGTTGGGGAACGACTGGCAGGCTACTTAGTGCCATGAGGGACTTCAGAGCTGCGCTGCCGCCCAGGCAATTAGGGCTCATAATGTTCCCCACGATTCCCAGCTGCTGGCTAAGTGTGCTGGGACGACTTTGCCCAGCTGTGTGATCCCTGTCTCTTTAAGACTTTCAAAAAGCATCTGCTTTTCTTTCGTCTCAGGGTCGCTGGTTGAGGCGACCTTCCCGCATTTTTTGCTTTTCCATTTCTCTAATATCCAGCATCCCATTCACCATGTATCTGTGCTCTGGGTGTGGATTTCTAGAGCTGGTTGTTCAGCAGTCCTGGGCTTTCACTCCCTCCCCATTCCAACTCCTTTCTTCCCCCTGGGTTCTGGGGTGGGAGGGCATTTGTGTCCCGCCAGGCCGCTGCTTGTATCTTACCCCCTTCGTGTGATGTTGAGTTCTCGCAGATGAAGATGTAGCATGGCTGTTGTACTGTATCCACTGGTGTCTCTTTTAGGAATAGTTGTATTTATTGTATTTTCATAAATATGTATGTTTTTAGGAGGAGATTTCCACTGAACTACTCATGCCACCATCTTGGCTCTGCCCCTAATATCTTATTTTAAATTAGGAATTTTAAGTTTTAAAACAAGAACAACAAATATTCTAAATTAGCTGTTTAAATGTGCTATATTTTACAGAGGTTTAAGGTGTACATAAAATCTAAGCCTTGGCATATCTCTTACATATTAGACTTGGTCTTTGTTTGCCGTTTTAGTGATCTTTCAAAATGATTGTATGCTTCTTCTTCTAACCAACCTCCACCAGTTTCTACTGCTAAGTAAGTGTTAGTTTCAGAAAGCCTATGTGTGCAATGGACATTTGAAATAAACAGCAGTTTCCTGTTGATTGATATGCTCTTATTTCTCACTTGGGTCCTAAACATGTTGAAGACTGGAATGTCCTCACATTCCAAGAGTTTAAACAGTCTTCAAAACTATGAATGATTCAGGCTCTTCTGGCACTCCTGGAATTTGGCATTGGTAGTGTCCTGTTTGTGTCCTATGTCAACCACTTATTTGCTACATACTCAGGCTTATTGTTGAACCTGAACAGTCCTCATAAAACCATAAGGAAAGCACCGACAATATAGAACCAGTCAAATTTGTTGTTTTACTGTATGCACAGGCCAGTTTAGATATCTCCTTCTGCATTCCAATATCAAGTCCAGGAACCAACGGGATGAATGCAGCTACAACTGCAACAGTGCCAGGATCTTTGTTGAAGTTTTTTGATGTTCATATTCTGTGATGACTCTTCCAAGAATTAGGAGAAGTGCGAGTTGCACTGCTCCAAAATCGTGGTACTATATACTATCTATTGTTAAAAGAACATATGGGATGTGAACAGCTCCCAGGAATGTGTTGTTTTAATTTCTCTGATTTTTCTCAAACTATTCAAATTCAGTTAGACAATATCTATCATATTATTGATAAGTTTTCACAAATGCCTTAGGTACCTAACTGGTTTTCTTGGTTTCACTGGATATGGCCGATAATTGTAGGTCTGCTTTTGTTATGTAGCTGTATTCCTATTCTGTTAATGTGTGTACACAATTTAATTAGTAGTTTGTTAAAACCTATACATGCTTATGTTACTCTACAAGAAGTTATGTCAAAGAAATAATCAATCTTCCCATGTTTTCTTCCATCTGCTACTTCTATAGCCTTTCTTATTCCTTCCTAATTACAGCCCTTTAGTAGAATTCAAGCCTCATATTGAAAATTACTGAGTATCATAATTTTTCCAAGTGGTAAAGACACCTCAAGCCAAATGCTGGGCATAGAAGCCACAGGGCATAAATCTGCGAAGAAGTAAAAAGCTAACCTTTTCAAACAATATTGTTTCTCTCTCACTTACCAACTTAACATTTCCCTGTATGGCCCCGGAAGATGACTGGTTAGCCAGAGATGGGTAAGATTCCTCAAGGGAGGAACAACCTAAGACAGGCACAGTCACAGCGGGGCCATCAGGTGAGAAATTGGGGATCAACAGAGGAGAGGCTTGGAGCCTCACCCCCCCTGTTTTGAGAGAAATCTTCTGCATCCGTGGATGTTTTGTTGCCCTTGTCTAGTTTGGATTAATACTTAGTCTATAGGCACAGACCTGATCATCTACACTTGCCCTCTTACAGCACTAATTTATGCTTTCTATGTTTATCTTGCATCTACCTACCACTTCAGCATTTTATTTAAAAAAAAATAAGGGAGAAATGTGGGATTCACATATAAATCAACTATAAAAATCAAATGAATAATCATATCTGACTTGATTGTTTATAGTTCATGATGCGTGATCAAAACCGAAAGTTTCTGTGATGTGACTGCCCTTGCACTGTTCACCATGTAAGAACTTATTCACTATGTAAGAACTTGTTCACCATGTAAGAACTTGTTCGTTATGCTTCAGAAGATTGGAGACTGTTGAGAATTAGGCTTGGGCTTGATTAATGATTGTGCATTGAGTCCCCTATACAGAATTTTATTGTTGTTAACAACCATTTGATCAATAAATATGAGAGATGCCCTCTCAAAAAAAAAAACAGAAGGAAAGTAGAGGTAATTTAAAAAATTTCAACTTAGGAGGAAATGGGAGCTTTAGGAATTTATTTGAAAACCAAATCAATTGTTACAAAAACACTTCATAGGAACTTTGGAATAATGGTTTACCTTTTCACATAATTATACTACATAATATTTACTTGCCTCTGGTTTGCCCATAAAACTGCTTAAACTGCATTCTGTTAGCCAGACTTTTCTTGCATATGAAAAATGTATAAAGAGAAATAAGATATTATTTTGTTAATGAACCATATGATGGAGCTAAGCATTGAAAAGCCAAATTTACTGAGCATTAAGTGCTTTTATCAGTCAATAATTTTTCAAACTGTTTATTCATAACAATTATCCACACAAAGGTTGACTATTTGGGAAGTTTTTCTGTCTCTAAGATCCATAGTGCATAAAGTCCACAAGCCTAAAGCTATTCAAATCTTATTAGTTCACTTAATATTTAATAAACTGTGAGCTCCCAATTATCTCAGGCCCAAAAGAGTTAAATATTCTTTTAAAACCCTTAATATATAACTACTTAAAAATTTCACACTCAATCAATTTAAAATTCACAGTAATTAAAATAACCTTTCCCCATAGAGTTGCAGTTTTCTACTTTTGTTCTCTAGACAATAATTATGACATACAGGCTTTAGTTATGACCACAGAAGGAAAAGATTGCGAATGTATGAACAATTCAGAAATATAAATGAAAAAGATTATGTATAATTCATTGTAGCATTATTTCTAATAATAAAATAACCACAACCAAACTACACCAACAAAAGCAAACAAATGCAGTCATTTGAAAATATACAAAAGCACAGCAAATATACAATATTGGAATACTTAAGTAATTACTGTAAAACAACATGATAGGATATTATGTCGCCACTAAAAATGGTTTCAATAGAACTTTGTGCAATGATGGAATGTTCTATATCTGCACCATAGTTACAGTACACATAGCCAATAATCAGACATACCTGTTGAATCTTTGAAATGTGACTAGTGTGACTGATGCACTGAATATTTAATTCTAATTGTCTAAATTAATTGGAATCTAATCAACCTCTAATTCAATATAAATTTAATTAATTTATGCAATTCTAATTACATTTGAATTTATTTACATTTGTATTTCAAAAGTTATGTAAGAATCATGTATCATGTTTGTACTTAAAAAGGAAAAATAAAGAAAAGGTGGAGAAAACATCAGTATTGATTTAGGAAAATTAAACTCAATCTGTGTACCTGCATAAAACAGATTGGATACATTAGCATATATGTATGCTACACATGCAAACATATACACGCAAATATTTGGGATCTGTTTTATTTCCATTGTTCACAATGGTATAAAGGTCATATCAAAGTGTGGGTAAAGGGTTTGTTTGTGTTTATACAGAGGATCAAAGCCTAATTTGGCTACCCAGAAAATGAATTAAGATATAATATGAAGAAGAACTTCCAACATCAACATCCTCTGGAAGAGTCATTCCAGAAGATGATCATCAAAAAACTTCAACAAAGATCCTGGCCCTGTTGCAGTTGTAGCTGCATTCATCCCACCGGTTCCTGGACTTGCCATTGGAATGAAGAAGGAGATATCTAAGCTGGCCTGTGCATACTGTATCCCTTGTTTTTATTTAAAGTACTGAGAAGGCAAATGGAAACCATGTTACATCTCATTATTTCAGGAATGGAAAATTATAATTTCAAAACTTTCAAATTACAGTAATTTTAATAAGTGGATTGTTTCTGTTTTTAACAAGATTATATTCATACTACTTTCCTTCTTCTGTTTCAGATAATAACAAAGTTAACTAAGATTAGTATTCATGTATACCACTTTTGACTCAGTTATAATATGATAATATATTAAATTAATCATGTCTCCTAGTGATAATGAGCACATAAAAAGTACTGTCTTCAGAAATGTTTATATGTTGTCACAGGACTTCCCAGTAGATTCACTATGACAAGAAATAAGGACTTATTTGCAGAAAACCAAAATCCATTTCTTCCAGATAATGAATTTGTTTATTCTATTAAATTTCCTACCAATTGTTTCTGATTCCCAATCCTTGATGAAAGATTATTTCTTTAGAGGATAACCATCTCTTTGTACTGACAGTGGACCAAGACAATGAAATTTAATAAAATAAATATGCAATTACAAAACAGAATGGGACTTCTCCTTTTATTAAAATCTTTTTAATGATTGAATAATGTCAGACTTGCTATGTCTGATGGCCATTGAATAATTAATAACCTGCTCTGTAATTTGAAAACTTTTCTCCTTTGTATAAGAATCCCTATTGTTTGCAATGTTTTTGACCTAGGATTCTGCTTTGGGGATAGCTTTCAGTAAATGTCTGTATTTGTAGACTTATGAGTAAACGTTGATTCTGTTCTAATATATAAAGCATTAAAAGAATTGTTGTGAATTCTTTTGATACTGTTTATTGAGAGTTAAAATTTTAGGTCCAAATTACTGTTGTGTTTTCCAAAAGCAATGGATCTGTGACCAGGCTATTTCAAGGAGAAGTTGAATAGGAAATAATCCACACAATTTCCATCTCCTTTTGTAAAAATTACATTGTTTAGAGAGAGCTAAGTATGCTCAGAATTTCCCAGCACTTATATCCTTAAAATTATACATGTACCCAACTCTGTACTTCTGTCAACTTTATACCCTGTATCAGGCTAAATAAAGTTCACTAGCTAAAAGTATCTTACTTTTAAAAACTGAGGCAAAGGAAAATTATTACAAGTCATGTGAAAAAAAGTTGTTAATATCACCTGGTGCATTTCTGTATGCTCTCTCTGCATACATATAGTTTTTTTCAGGCCCCCAAAAGCAAAATCTAACCAGACACCTTCAGTGCCCTCAAGAAAAAGTGGCAAAGAAATATGCTGAATGTTTTTGAGCTTCAAAACAAAATTTTAAAGAACATGCCAATAGTTGAGGGAAAAATACATTTCAAAGACTGAGCATCATGGGCTAAGGCATAAACATCTGAAATTAAATAATAATTCTATAAGCCTGGGAGGTGAAAAAAATAAAGCATGTAAAAGGAAACAAAGTGATAAATTAGGACCATGAGGTACCTCTGTGAAGGAAATCTTCAGCCTGCCCACCCTCAGATCATATCCTGGTGAGGGGATATCCTGTAACTTCTAGACAAGGTAGAGAAGCTGACATATGCGTAGAACCCTGTCCTGCTTCCCAAGCAGCCTCATGGGGATTCACTAGGGAGCTACATGGAAGCGAACTGTATCTATGCTGAGATTATAACCAAGGCAGCCAGCAAGGTTTCTCCTATTTCCAGAATGGCATGGGGAACAGCTGTGTCCCCAAGATGTTTACAGACATTAGAAGAGACCAAAGTCAGCAGACCTGAACATATTGCAGAGCTGTGACAGGAATGAGCTTGGCTATACAGATCAGGACTCAGATATTTCAGAGGATATCAGTGTGGAGGGTGGCCAAGGCAAGAACCAGACTGGAGGGGGTATACCTCTCAGCAGATAATGCCATTGATAGACTCCAACAGATCATCAAACAGTGTGGCTAAAGTGTCAACATAGATACCACCCAAACAACAATGAAAGAAGAGGAGGAGAGAAGTCCTTTCAGAAGTGCGTATAACATAATATTTTACCTGGAATCAACCTAGGTTAGTCACACCAGGCAGAACAGCAATAAAATACTAAGTTCAAAACAGAAAAATTTGAAATCACTTTTTTTTTGCATACTTGAATTCAAAGCTTGAAAATTTCCAAAAGAAATCACGTTAGCTTTATTCTTACGAGGAGAAACCTTAGAAATAATCTATTCCAACCTTAACATTGAACCAATCAGGAAACCAGAACAGGTTAAGTGGGCCACAAATGTACCCAAGTAATGAGGAGCAGAACCAGAGTCAAAATCCTTTGTCCTGCTTTTCAGTTCTTCCTGCTACATCTCACTGTCTCTCCATCACTAGTAAATCATCATTTACGCATGTACTGTGTGTTTGACAGGTGAGCACTAATAACATGTCATTTCTGCCCTAAAGTGATTTTCAAAAATTGTTATGTGTTAGGAGTAACTTTTGCCTCTAGGATTACTGGAGGCAAATAAAAGCTGTTTTTATTATTAACACAACTCAAAGCAAATCATTTCTTTAGAAGTCACCTTTGAAGATTTTATTGCCAACCTGTTTATTACATATTAAAATAAGGAAAATCCCAGCCTTCAGCTCAAATTTATGTGGAACCCATCTGACTTTTAAGCGTATCTTGTGTAGTGTGACATTTTTGTAATAGAAATAAACTGGATTAAAAAGAAACTGTACACTACATATTTTTCTTTATTTTTAATATAAATGCTTAAAAAAGCATCTGCTTCAAAGCTTGACTTTCAAATGATTGCTCCAGGCAAGACAGAATAAAAGTCATCTTTTTTGCTTCTGGATTTTTGTTTCAACTTTGTCTCCTTTATTGTAAAAGGATAGACATAGAAATATGCAAAGTATCTTTTGAGTACTGCTTTCTGTTTTGTGTTTGAACTTTATGTCATTCTAATTTCAGTAATGTTACTGAAGTTTTCCCTTTATGATACTTTATGTATTTGTACATTGAGAGGTTATGTTAAGCCATTCTTTCCTAGAATTTTTACTGCGTGTTAAAGGCAAAAATTGTAAAACTGGATAAAAAATACCGTGAAACAACTGATGCAGGTTATAATAGGTGTATTTTAAATATCAAGACCCTGACTGGTTGAAAGTACAAAGATGCAAATTTTTGTATATACAATATAATACAAAAAAAAACATGAATAGAGGTGATGGATTCCAGAGGCTAATTCTTTACCATTAATGCTTGGACCATCATTGTCACAAAAACCATAAAATGCAAATCAAAATTTCATTAGAAGTGGATGAAAAGATCCCAGGACTTCTGGCACTATAGATATCATTTTTGTTTTAAGTTAATTTAACATGAGTTTGGAGTGTGTATAGCCATAATTTCAATTAATTCTTGATACTTTTGAAATGTTTTAATAAGAGTAATATTGGTGCAAATATGGCCATATGAAAGGCAAGGATATAGGAGTTACATTTTTCTCTCTATGGCAACTATCTGAAAATTTAATTAGTATGGATTTTAATTCACATTAAGAGCACATGAATTAAGTAGCAACTAAGGATTGTTTTTGGCATTGAAATAAACACCTGTACCTTACATGATGGTGGAATAGTTTAAAAGTTAGTTTTGTAAGCAACGTTCAAAATAAAGTATGATAAAACAAAACAAAATTGTCACTGGGAAAACTGCAGGACAAGATGAACTCACTGATGAAACTGCCAGTCATTTAAGGAATAAATAATACATAAAAAACAGAGAATAGAGAAAAAAGGAGAACATCCCAACTTATTAAATTTAATGAGACAAACATTACCTTGATACTACTGTCTCAAATGGACATTAGAAGAAAATAAAATTGCAAGTCAGTACCTTTCATTGATATAGATGCAAAGAAATATCTAAATGAAGCATTAGCAAATCAAAACAGTATACTCAAAAGAAAATACATTGTGATTCTGGAATTCATTCTGGAAGTGTACAGTTGGATTAACATTTTTCATGAAATGTTATTTAAGTTAAGTGAACATTATTTAAGGTGATTTAGCACACTAATTGAATAAAGGAAGCAAACCCTAGGATCCTCTCAATAGATTAATTTGATAAAACTCACCATCTTTTCATGATAAAACCTCTCAACAAACTAGCAGGTGAAGAGTTAATCTGAAAAGTATATTTACAATAAAAAACACAGCTAAAATCATTCTGAGTGGTGAAATATTGAATACTTGTTCAATATTTCTAAGTTATAGTATAAAGATGAACAATATCTCCACTTCTCTTCAACATGTCATGAAAGTGTTAATGCTAGAGCAACAAGGCAAGAGAAAGAAATAAAACCAAAAACAATTGGAAGGAAAGAATTAAAACTACCATTATTTGCAGGTCAACATCATTGCATATGTAAAATACATCAAATAATTTATAGATAATCTATTAGAATGAAAAAATCAATTTAGCGGTATTACCAGATAGAAGGTCAACTTCAAACAAAAAGTGTACTTATCTATGCTAGCATCAGGAAATTAGAAAAAAAAATTTAAAAATCATTTTTAAACATAGAATGCAGACAAATCTATCAAAAGTTATACAGTATCTTGTCCATTGCTAATACTCTTTCTTCTGCCTGTTTTCCAGCAATAAGTTTTGAAATGATCTTTAGGCTTCTGTTCTTCTTTTTATAGATTTTCTTGAGAGAAAGGCCTGTTTGGCTCTTCTAAAGAGTTGTATCAGCTTCCTATATTTTCTGTCACAATGAAAAATTTGGGGGCTTTACACATACACATTTATTCTCTTACAGTTCAGAAGGTAAGAAGTCCAGTTTCACTCAGTCCAAATCAAGTTATCAGCAGGACTGAACTCTCTCCAGATGCTCTGGGGGAGAATGTTCCTATGTCCTTTCCAGCTAGGAGAGCTGCATTCCTTGGCTCATAGCCTCTTCCTTCACCTTCAAAACCAGCCACATAACATCTTGCTTTAGTGGACATATGGACTTATTTTTCTGTGTCTAATCTCCCTCTGCCTAAAAGAATTGTCTCATTGTATTTCTTCACATCACAGTTCTCTGCTCAAATGTCACATTAATATAAAGGGCAATCTAACGGATATGTAATAGTCTTTACCTTTCTATCATCTTATAGTGCTTTAATTTACTTTATAGAATTCATCAGTGGATCTGATGTTATACAAGGCATACCACTTTCCAGAAATTCCTAAATGGTATATCCTTTACATCCAGGACTTCCAAAAGCTTCAGGAAAGCAACCATTAATCAGACATACTGATATTTCTGTAGTGATACATATGAATACACATACTGATACTGGTAAATAAAGATTGTAAAGAGGTTTGTATCATTTCAGGTTCAGTTTTGCCAGATAATGAGTTATGTATGAGAAGTCTTCCAGTTTTCAGAAATGTTTTGTTTCAGAAATTTGGGTATGGGATTTTAGAATTATATTATGCATGTTTGTGTTTATCCTCTGCTGCCTATATTAAGATGTAAACCACAGGGAGAGAAGGGGCTTCCTGTTTTGCTTGCTCTTACATCCTCAGAGTCCAGAACAATTCCTGGCACAGTAGGCTTTCAATAAACATGTGCTGAATGAATTCACTGATGAATGGAAAGGGTGATGCCCAAAATGGTACACCTCATCAAGCCCAAATCATATAATTACAAAACAAAATAAGCAACAAAAATATCAGAACTGTGTAGCTTCTTTCTACGTATTGGAACATAAATAGTTAAGGACTTGTTTTTAGCCATGCTCAGCAGTATGGATATCTTGAACAATCATGAGCACCCATATATACATACATATATATATATGCAAAGAAAAGATTTTTAAAAACTGTAAATATTAAGTGTTCATGAAGCTTGGGGAAATTTAATTACTTTATTTACATTGATTCACTTGATAACAAATAAAACAATGTTATAAGAATTCTATAAGAAGTATGCCTTTAAATATAACATATCTTTACAGGGAATGACAGGTTTTGACTGTAGTTTACATGGGAAAAAAAGAGAAAAAAGGCAACTTAATAAGAAAAAACTACAACCTCTTAGTGTAAAAAATATAAGAAACAGAAATCAATACAATATAGTCATCTACCCTCACAGCCTATTTGGCAAAAAATTAGTGAAGGCATTATATAAACATTTGACTATAGCTCATTTAAAAGATAACTCTTAAAAGAGAATGTCTCTGTTTTTATGACACTGTAATCCTTGTTTTGAATGTGGTTTCATTGAAATCATACACTTCTTTTAGGTAGGACTTATACCTAAATCATCCGGAGTTAAAATAAGAAGTAGTTTTCTTAAATATGTTAAAATTTATGTACAAAAAAATTCACCCTTTCAAAGTGTACAATTTGGTTAATTTTGATAAATGTATATAATTATAAATCAAGATTTACAATATTTTCATCACACCAAAAAATTTCCATGGTTCTCTTTGTAATCAATCCCTCCACCCTACTCTTATACTCAGAACTTGGCAGTGGCTAATCTGTATTTATACGTATAGTTTTGCCTTTACAGGAATACAAAATACCGTAAGTTTTGTCTGAATTCTTTCAGGTAACAAAATGCCATTGAAATGAATCCATGTTTTTTTACTTATCCTTTTTATTGCTGAACAGTGTCCCATTGTATGAATATACCACAATTGTTTATACATTCAACAGGTGATGGAAATTGGGTTTTCGCTAAATTTGGCCACTACAAATAAAGACGTTAGAAATATTCATGATATTACGATATGAAAGAGAACTTCCAACATCAGCACTCTCTGGAAGACTCATGCCAGAAGATGATCATCAAAAAACCCCAACAAAGATCCACGCACTGCTACAGCTGTAGATGCACTCATCCCACCAGCTCCTGGACTTGCCATGGGAATGAAGGAGATATTTAAGCTGGCCTGTGCATACAGTAAAACAACAAATTTGACTGGATCTATACTGTTGGAACTCAACCAAGAATTAGGAGAAGTGCAAATTGTAGCGCTCCAAAATCTTACAACTACAGACTATTTACGGTTAAAAGAACATAAGGGATGTGAACATTCCCCAGGAATGAGTTGTTTTAATTTGTCTGATTTCTGTCAGACTGTTCAAGTTCAGTTGGACAATATCCACTATATCATAGATAAGTTTTCACAAATGCCTAAGGTGCCTAACTGGTTTTCTTGGTTTCACTGGAGATGGCTGGTAATTACAGATATGCTTTGGTTATGTAACTAAACTCCTATTATGTTAATGTGTGTGCGCAATTTAAGTAGTAGCTTAAAACCTATACATGCTGAAGTTACTCTACAAGAAGATATGTCAAAGAAATAATCAATCTTCCCATGTTTTCTGCCGCCTGCTACTTCTATAGCTTTTCTTCTTCCTTCCTAATTACAACCCTTAAATAGAATTCGTGCCTCATATCAAATTTACCGAGTATCATAATTCTTCCAAGTGGTAAAGATACCTCAAGACAAATGCTGGGCATAGAAGCTACAGGGCATAAATATGCAAAGAAATAAAAAGCTAACCATTTCAAACAATAAGGCTTCTCTCTCACTTACCAACTTTACGTTTCCCTGTATGGCCCCGGAAGATGACTGGTTAGCCAGAGACGGGTAAGATTCCTCAAGGGAGGAACAACCTAAGACAGGCACAGTCACAGGGGGGTCATCAGGTGAGAAATTGGGGATCAACAGAGGTGAGGCTTAGAACCTCACCCCCCCGTACTGAGAGAAATTTTCTGCATACGTGAATGTTTTATTGCCCTTGTCTAGCTTGGATTAACACATAGTCTACAGGCACACACCTGATCATCTACATTTGCTCTCTTACAACACTAAACTATGTTTTCTACCTTTATCTTGTATCTACCTACCACTCCAGCATTTTATTAAAAATAATAATAATAAAGAGAGAAATGTGGTATCCACATATAAATCAAGTATAAAAACCAAATGAGTATTCATATTTGAACTGACTGTTTATAGTTCATAATGCATGAGCAAAACCGAAAGTTTCTGTGATGACTGCCCTTGTACTGTTCACTATGTAACTTATTCATTATGTAAGAATTTGTTCTCCATGTAAGAACTTGTTTGTTATGCCTCAGAAGATTGGAGACTGACGAAAATTAGGCTTGGGGTGGATTAATGATTGTGCATTGAGCATTGACTCCCCTATACAGAATTTTATTGTCCTTAACAACCATTTGATCAATAAATATGAGAGATGGCCTCACAAAAAAAAAAAAAAAAAGGACAAACTTCCAATGGTAAAATGAATAAGTAACCGGGATGTAATGTATAGCATAAGGAATATAGTCAAGATATTGTAACAGCTTGGTAGGGTGATAGCTGGAACCTAGATTTATGTATATAAATGTTTTATCTCTGTGTTGTACACTTGAAACTAATGTAATGTAATACTGTGCGTCAACTACCCTTCAATAAAAAATAATTATCTAAAAAAAAAAAAAGTAAAAGAAAAAGAAAAAAAAAGAAATATTCATGATAGATCTTAGTGTTGACTTATGTTTTCATGTTTTTGATAAATGCTTATTAAGGGAAGTTTGACGATAAGTGTATATATAATTTTATTTTAAAAAAACTACCAAACTGATTGCCAAAAACAGCTGTATCATTTTGCATTCCCACCATAAAGGTGTAAAACTTCCAGTTGTTCCCTGTGATTTCAACACATGGCATTGTGAGACTTTTAACTTATAACAATTCTTGAATACTATTTATGAGTGAAAAAGAACTAATTGATCTAAAGCAAGAAGGTGAGTGGATAAATCTCTAGGACATTACAATGAGAGTAGCCAATATCCAAAGGTTATATACTGTGTGATGTAACACGCATTTATTTGACATTCCTGAAAAGATAAAACTAGAGTGACAGAAAGACAGTGGTTGCCAGGAATTGCACATAAGAATGAAACTAAAAAAGGGGTAACCTGAGGGCATTTTCTCAATGAATGAGCAGTTCTGGATCCTCAACAAGGTGGTGGTTACACAAATCTCAGTGTGTCAAAATTCGTGGAACTTTGCATGAAAAATAAAAAGGCAATATTACTACATGGTAAGACAAAAAATAAAAAACAATTTAAAGAAATATCTAAATTGTTGACATATTTGTAAGGATGAAGGAATTTCATCGTGGATTTCATTTCACCCACCTGATGTTTAATATTGTTGAATATATGTTCATGTTCTTCATTGCTATTAGTATATTTCTTTTTTGTAAGTGCCAATACAAATCTGTTACCTAGTTGTTTGATTGGGTTGTTTATCTTAGGATGAAACCATTCCATCTTTCAATGTTACATATCAGCTAATCGTAGGTTTTCTGTAAATGTACTTTATCAAGTTGAGGAAGTTATCTTCTATTCTTAGTTCACTCATAAATTTAACATGGGTGGATAATTAGTTTTGTTAAATTATTTTTCTGTACTTTTTGAGATGATTGTATACATTTTTTATCTACTTTGTTGATGTGAATTATATTTGCTTTTACATATTGAACTATTTTTGGTTTCCTTAAATAAGCCTACATAGCAATGACGTGCTGCTATTTTTATAAAAAATACTTTAGATATTGCTGGATTCAACTTGTTAATGTTATGTCAATATTTTTCCCATCTCCACTGGTGAAGAACATGGGTCTGTAATTTTACTTAGTTATTATATTGTCTTTCCTGATTTTGGTATCAGCATAAATGTTTTTTTTATATATATATAAAATGTGTTGGTACATATTCCTTCCTCTTCTATTTGTGGAGGAGTTTGTAAATAATTGGCTTTTTTTTGTTTTAATTTGGCAGAATTCTAATGAAGAATACTTTTAGGGCTGAATTTTTTGTTTTATATACAAAGGTTTTAACTATGAATTTCATTTGATTTCAGCATATCTAATTCTTCTTTAGTTACTGTCTTTCAAGTAATTCACCCATGCCATCAGATTTGTAGGACATATTGGTATTTAATATTCATAATATTACCTTTTGTTTTCTTTTTAATGTTTGTTTTGTAGAATGTTTCTTGTTAAATATCTAATTATTATATTATGTTTTGTATAGTTTTTAATTGATCAATTGAGACAGACTGTCAATTTCACATTTTTTCCAACAGACTAGCTTTTACTTCCATTTTTTTCCAACAGACTAGCTTTTACTTCCATTCATTTACTATACTGTTTTATCTGTTTTCTAATTCATTGATTCCTTCTGGCATTGTTATTTCCTTCCTTCTGCTTACTTTGGGTTAAATTTGATAGTTTTTTCTTTCCTAATTAAAGAATGTAATATTATAAATTTTCTTCTAAAAGTAGTTTTAGCTGTGCTTCACAAATTTTGATATATTGGGATTTTATTTTCATTCAGTTCAAAGTATTTTTTAATCCTTATTCTCTTTTATTCATGTATTATTTCAAATTATATTTTTTACTATTCAAATACGCTGGGCATTTTCCTGGATATTTTTCTCTCATTCTTACTTCTAGTTTATTTGCATTGTTTCCTGAGAACATAATATATATTTTTTTTCTCTAATTCACTAAAACGTTATAGTTGTGTTTATGGTCTGTATTGGTATCTCACATATACTTGAACAGAATGTATAATCTGTTCATGTTAATGGGCTCTTCTGTTAATGTCAATTAGGTCAACTTATTTGAAAATATTGTGCAAATTTTGTGCATCTTCCCTGAGTTTTGTTTATTCATTATACATTACTATAAATCTATGTATTACTAAGAGAACTATGTTAAAGTCTAGTTGTACATAAATCTATTACTTTCTCTATGCTGTCAGATTTCGCTTTATGTAATTTTAAGTTCTGTTTTTACATAGATAACACATTTAGGATTATTGTGACTTCTTGATAAATGGAACTTTTTCCTTATTTTAAAATTTTGCCCTTCATCCTTAGTAATACTTCCTGATCATAAATCTACTTTGTCTGAAATTAATTTTAGAAAATCCTCAGCTATCATCATTTCTTCTACCTGTTTCTCTATCACTTCTCTTTCTGAGACTCAAAATATACATAGGTTAGCCCATTTAATATTTTCCCACAGTTCTTGGATTCTTTAGCTCTACTTTCACTTTAATAATTTTATCATCATAACCATCTTTATATCTAGTTTTTTTATTATTTTATCTTTCAATAATGGATTTTTATTCTTACTTTTTTGCATGCCTCATAATTATTGTATTGAATGCCAGATTTTGTAAAAAAAAAAAAAAAAGAAAGAAACTTAAGTAATTAATTGGAAATAGGTATGCTTATTCTTTTGGGTCATTACAATGTGGGACTGCCTAGTGAAGCCAGTAGCTGAGCTGGGTTTGGATTTTGTAGTTACTATATTTACTTTCAGTGTTTTAAATTAAATTACTTGAATAACTGATTGAAGCTATCTTGTGGTTAGTGTGTAGCCTGAAGCCCTGGAGATAGTTTTCTGAGTGCTCCTGCCCACCCTCAGCCTTCAGCATGTATATGTCTGCACCATGGAAGGGGTAGCTCTGTACTCGTGCCCCTGTCCTAGTGGTAAACTCTTCCTGCATTTAACTCTCTGCAAGGCTCAGTGTAAGGGAGAAGGCGGTTTCTGGGATTATCTGCTTTAGCCTCAGACTCAGGCATGCCTTGTGAACGTGCCTCAGGAGCCGAGGCTTCCAATATTCAGATTTCCTGCCCTTTCTCCCATCACACTCAAAGCCTGCCTTTATTGGTTGTCTATCTTGGGCTTGATTGAGTTTCCTGACCCTTCCCCAGTAACATGTCTGCTCTATATCAGTATAGGAAAGTAAGAACAAGTCTCCTACTCTTTCTATAGTGGCAGATGGCTTTTCTACCCTTTCTTGATGACTTTTTCTTGGGAGCACGTGTGGTGGGGGAGGTGGTGTTTGATGCCCTTGTTCTCAGTGGCAGTTTTGCTTCCTATCAGAGCAGAGTTGCCAGTAATAGCTGACCATTCCCTTTTCCTTATGTAATGCCAAGATTATGGGAGGCCTTCTCCTGTTTCTCCCTCAGACCTGAATATATGAAGCACTAAGGGAGCTCTCTCAGGTTTCTGCTCTCAATATTTCTTATCAGTACCCAGAGAGTGTCCACAGAAAAGAGAGATATCAAATTGTGTTTACTTCCCATGAGCCAGGTACCCACGAATTCCAAATGAATGGAAGTCCATACTTGGCCCTTAAGAATTTGTTACATTTTGGTTATTTTCTTTATAAATATTTTTATGGCTCCCAACTCTTTCTCCTGTGATCTGTCATATATAAAATGGGCCATATGTCCCTTTCATGTATCCATCTCCCCTTCAAGTATTTTATAGCCATTTGTAGTTATATAGCAATTTGGTCTACCCACTTCACTTGCCTTGATCCCTCAGCTCTTAAAGTAAGCTGTTTTTTCTTATTGTAAACATAATAGTGGCATTCTTCATTTTCAACTTCCAATATTATAAATGTAAACAGAACCTGTAGAAATCAATTTTGCAGAGGAATACTAAATTAATATACTTTATAAAAACTATAGCTCATCTGCTATTCTTTGACATTTATTGTATGTCCATGAGTAAACTATGGGTTTATTCAGCTTACAAAAATATAAACCTGATCCCTGGATCCTGCAGCTCAAAGAATGTTTTAGAAAAAAGATCTTTCTGTACAGTTACTAAAGCCTGCAAAGCATTGGGGGCATACTCATGGTAATAAGAATCTAGAATGGAAACATTGTGATGTGGGCTGATTAAGGAGAGAATATTTCCTAGGGGAGTTGTGGATACAGTGTGCCATCTGGACTGGCAGAACCTATGGGGCGAAAGAATCCTAGGAAAGGCATCAGCATGAACAAACACAGCACAGTGTTGCTGGACAGCCCGGAGTCCCAGGGTGCAGGCTGAAAGCAACCTCAACTTTGGTTTGAGACTTGGCCAAATATGGGAGAGAGCTTGTATTAAACACTTGTAAATTCTCATTATTTTTTATCTCCAGATCTCTCAATTTCTTTGTGTAATGACTTGTGTTTGCTCCATATCCTCACTGGATAAACTCCAAATAATATACCTTCTATTACATAAATAAAGTTGCCCCAAATAGCATGTTCTGACTATGTTTATTTGGGGGTAATCTAATGGGAATAAGATGTAGGACAGCTATGAACTGAGCATATAAAAGATATAATGTCTTCATGAAATATATCTGATCTTGACCTCATTTAAAATTTCACCCACTGTTTTAACTATCCTTAGTGTACTAGACTCTTTTACACAGATTCATTTTTGAAGATAACAAACAGTAAGAAAGTGTGGGAAAAGAGGGCATGTAATATACTAGGTGATAGCATGGAGTTTGGGATTAGTCCCACGGATTTACATTCCAGATTCATCAATTACTATTCAACTGACTGGACTAATGACCCTCAACAATGAAAAGTCAAAAATAACTCAGGAGAGCTGCACACTCATCCCTTGTTATTTCATCTAGTTGAAATGCTCATTATTTTCTAAATGTAAGGCCTAGGTATTTTTGTATAAATAACATTTTCCACTTTTCTGAATACTTAAGAAATTGTCTCCAAGATGGTCTTACTGATAAGAAAGCATATACTTCTCAGGATGTGCCAATTTTGGCAGAGTTTTAAAATGAAAGCAATATTACATTGTTGAGAATTATCAGTTTGGCAGCTTAATATACATGGCATGTCTCACCAAATTAGAAGCCAGACATCTCTGTACATAGATTGCAAAGGCTAACTGCCAATGACAGAGTGTGCCTCATGCAAACAACAACCCTATACACCTCTTATTGCCTCAGGATCTCCTGCAATGAATGTCATATGGATCAGACAGCCCATATTTTATGTAAAAAAATCACGTCTCTGCCATCAAACCTGGTGATAATAAATTTAGCAGTTTTCATGAGTTGTAATGGCAAACAAATAAACAAAAAGTAAATTGAATTTATATATAGAAAATATATGGGACATCATTGTTCTGCTATTCCACCTTAATCCATAAATTTTTTCTCAAGAGGTTTGCAAGATTCTCTTTTTATTGCTATGAGGAGAACTGAGTATGAAATGCTCACTCACCTATAGCCTCCAATTATTTCTAAACATTGAAAACACAATAGTAATAAAATTGCTATTCATAGATTTTCTGTAATCTGTATCCAATGTAGTTATGTTCTGGGTCTCTTGCTATTAACCAGATTTGCTATTTATTATTAGTGGCCCCTGCAAAAGTTACTCTGTGAGCATAGTCATAACAAAACACAGTAACTGATAAATGGCACTGATATATTTTCTTTGCTTACAAGCTCTTTCCAAAAGAGGTGCTATGACACCAAAGTCTTGGACAGTCCTTTTCAAAACAGTCTGGAGATTCACATACTTCATTTTATTAGAGCTTAGAATTTCCATATGAAATGTATAAACATTATTATTACTATTACCAACTTATGGCTATAAAAAATGTCTCAGAACAATTAGGGTACAGATTGGCATAGCCCAGATACTGGATGCTGTTCACTTTGGCACACTCATCCACCTCACCTTCTTCAAGCAGTCAGTATTGTGGATGGATTTTAAGGATATATATTTATATATTTTTTCTTTTGCCTCAACAGAATTACGCTAAGTGCTATAAAATATTTCCCAGAATTATAGAAAATTCCAGAGTGTGCTTCCTCTCTGTATGTCTCTTCACCAACGTGGTTCCAGTTTATAGCGTCATCTTAGGGAAGCAAGTAGAAACCTTGCTTACCTCTGCAGCACAATCTCCTCCTGAGCCCCTCTGACACTGGGGTTCGATGAAAGAATCAGTGCATTAGAACAGAGCCAACACACCTCTCCAGCCTTCAGTTGTGTATCTGATGTATGGAGATGAATTTAGACTGTTTCCAGCATTTTCTGCTAGGACAAGATCATTAATGACTTCAGTTTCAGAGTAGCCAAAAAAATTAATTCTAAGAAAATAGCAAATGTCATTATTAACAAGCAACACTGGGATCTGTTTTTATAGTCAGGCTCTTGAAGTTTTGTTATCATTACTGATACTGAATAGTTCAGCACGGAGGCACAGTGGGTAGCTGTTTCCTTTGACTCACCATTATTTGGAGCTCATTCTGCAAAACTGTGAGATCTAGGCTCTTTATTAAGGATAAGTAGACATACGGGATTTTCAAAGAGAGCTTTTAAATTAGACGATACCACATTTTAATGTGAATAATGAGCCAACATATAAAATAGGGTAGTTTCTTCAGGAAAATTTATAAAGAATACTAATTAGTTGGGGGCTATGTAATGATTATATATTGTATTGTTTCTTGAGAATATCTTGACAATTACAAAAATCTAACATTATTTATATTTCAAACACTGCTTATGGAAAGAAAGTTTTCTAATAGTCTTGTTATAAGTGAATATTTGAAGATATTCATTGCCTTAGTTCTTAGTAATATAAGAAATTTGTCAAAAGGATAAAACTTCATGGGACATGATAAACAAACTATTTTTATATACTATGAACCCTTCAAGTATATTCTATTCATTTTCTAGTTCTTTACTAGATTTGGGTTCTTGTTTGGCTAGAGTGCCAGTATTATTGTTGACAAAGAATAATATGTATAAAATAAAGGTAAATGATGCCTCAAAAAATAAACAAAACAAAATTTACGTAATTAAAATTACTTTACATCTGACCTAGGCATGGAATCTAGTTCTTTTAAAAGTACACTTGAGAGGCAATAAATTATGGAAAGGATGAGATAATTGAGTGAGACATACCCAAGTTCAAACTTTAATTCTCCAAATGGATGTTACTTAACTTCTCTGATTCTGTTTCTCACATTAAATGAGTTTGACAATATCACTTAATAGGACATGTTTGCAAGGAGTTAACAGAAGTATTATATCTGGTACATATCAGGGACTTTACAAATGTGTTGTTTGGTACTATTTCTATTATCAAAAGTTGTCCTACAACTATACTTCTAGTATAAAAGATTAGACAGTATTATAAATAAGGAACTTTGAGACCTGTGTTCTGTGAGAATTTGTGTGACCCTCTCTCTAGATTTTTTCAGCTTTAAAATGAATACACAAAGTAAAATAATGTCTCTACAGCTGTATTAATTAACCTGAAATAATAATTCTATGATTTAATATGTGGACTACACATCTAAAAAGTGTCAAGAATTTTAGGCCATTGAGACATATATTAAAATATAGAAAGAGACCTTTGAAACATGAGAAACATAGAAACAGTAGGAATAGAGAGAAAATAGAATAATAGATGAAAGAAAATACAGATCAATGTGCATTCTGTAAAATGTGTCACAAAAGCAATACCGAATTAAAATTAAAATGGAACTAGGAACTTAGATGATTTATATTACATAACTTTTAAAGTGAAAATAAATCCATGGAGAATTTAACATTAGTTTATATACTTTGGTAGAATTTAGATTTGTTATTTAACTTCACAAACCTAGAAAACAGAATGAATAATTATGCAAACGGTGGAAAAATGGAAGTGAAATGTAATTTTGGAGCTCAGGACACAATGCTTAAGGAGAACTACCCTTTATCAAGCATGCTGGGTGATTAGCAGTAATGAGAAAGGCCTAGAATTTGGGAGAATAGAGTGGAGGTCCCTGAAAACCAGAAAAAGACTTAGAAAAATCATGTGTACGTTCAAGTCCAGAACTTCATTCAATGCTTAGTATTTGAAAGAAGCCAAATAAATACATGGAGAATAAAAAAAAAACATGTAGCATTAGGGCAACACTAAACTTTTTCTTATCAGTATAATAAAAATTTAAATTAAAAAAATTTTACATGTAGATAAATACTTAAAATTAGTATCATGTAACTTTAATTTTCCAAAGGTAATTTCCAGAATTCCATGGTTTATTTATAGCATTTTGAGATGATCATTCCAAAATATGAATGCCTGTTATAATTTTCTCCTTTGCATTGCTACAACTTCAATTATCATAAACATTCTAGAATTGAGTGTCATTCTATACCATTCATCTTGATGAGGTATTGCATTTTCAAAGCTGGATGGACATTTTTACCTGTGCAGTGGAATTTCTCTATGAATATTAGAAAGAGATTTGGTAAAGGAAATGCTATTCTGAAATTAATGTAGAAAAGCATTTCCCTCTCATTAAACTGTGAGCTCATTCTCCTGCTAAGGGAGTAGTATCATTGCACAGGTTCACTCCAGAATAAAAGAGGCAGATGCTACAGATAGACAAAAAGTAAGCAGTTTTTTGTATAATATATGGAAACATATTTCTAATAAAGATTAAATATTAGTATTATGTAATTTCATATTTAATGACCTATTCAAGAAATACTCTCAATTTGTGTCTACTTTCATGAGTATCTGATACTAAATTTTTCTAAGTATTTTTTTTTCAATTCCCATTCAGTATCCATAGAATGAATCTTTCTGTAACTTTTATCTTTATTCACTGCCCACAATATCATGGTTATTGAAAACACAACTTTACTCTGAGGCAAAAGAACAGTTCACCTCACATTTGGCTCTTATGTGCATTTCCCATCTTTTCTGTTTTTTAAGCCCAAGAACAGTTTACTACCTCACTGGCAACCTAAGCATGTCCTTAGCATGGCTGCCCATGTGGACTACATTCTTTGCTAAGGTTCAGTGTTTTTAAATGATATAGGTACACAGCAAAATTAAGGTACTATGTGAGAAACAGTGGATATTATAATCCAGTCTTGCAGATCTATCATATATATTAGCATATTAAAGACTGATAAATCTTAGAGCAAAGAAAGCTAATTCACTTTTTAAGATCAGAGTTTCATGATCATAATTGAACATTTTTATTATAGTGTCTGTTCATTTCCTATATAATTAACAATCTATAGAACACATTTTCAGTAGCACACCTTAGACGACAATGAATGACAAGAAAAAATGTTGTTTTGGGCCAGGAGCCACTCCCAAAATTGAGAGGCAAATGCAAGATACAACGCAGTCTTCAGTAACAATTACTCAGTTCAAAGTCAAAGAAAAGCTACATTTCCGAGCTTGAAAATGTGCAACCTCTTTGTGTTGACTTTATGTCTGGGATCACAAGATTAACACATCCATGCCTCACTTTTTAATTTACCTGCTAAATCTGTAACATAAAATAAGACTTCTGACAAACTAAAAGAAATTAGCGAATCTGTTATCAGGAAAATATACATTGATTCTAAAGGGATCAACATTTGGGGCCCCTCCTTTTACTTTCAGTGAGCATTGCAACACAACTAGCTACCCTAATAAGTATGTGTACCTGATACACTGCTCCTCAGAAGAACTGGGAGAGTCGACAGGGATGAATTAGTCCAGACACATCGTTACAAATCAGTTTGGAGAAGTAACTTAATTCTCATTGATGAAGGAGAGTACATTTATAAAGAGACAGCTAAATTATTAAGGCTCAATTCCACACATTTCAAAACAGTTCTTTAAAAATAATTGCTGTCATTAGTGTAGTAGTCTTTCAGAGAAATGACAAGGCTGTTGATTTACATTCTTGCTTTTAAAATTCCATCACCCATTTCCCTAAGGTAAAAGGATTGCAATGGCATAATCGCTAAAGAGGGAAACTGCATTTACATTATATATTACTTTAATATCTTTTCAGTCTCTTAATTAAATTTTTGAGAAATAAAGGGCAAATTTGAGTTCACATTAATGAAGTTAGTGATTCATTCATTACTCTCTGTCGCATTTTAAGTTTTGTAAAGTGAATACCAGGTATATAAGAGGTTCCAGAAGTATAGAATAACTTAACACATATCTGCCAAATATTTTTATTAGTATTTATAATATAAAGTGAAGTCTGTTTTTTCCTAATATTTTAAAGTTATAAGGAGCTATATTTGCACAGGAAAATATTGTCAAAACTAAATTTTAGCTTAGCATTGTTTTACAATGTATCAGTTAAGTAAGTTGCTACGGGGTTTTCCATAGCACCAAAAGAATGGTTAATTAAAGTGTTTATATGTGTATTTATGTGCACCATTATAAGGTTCAACAAAGCTATTTAAACTCATGTTCCAGAAACATCAAGCTTTCAGTTGAAGTATTTTTTCAATAAGTACACTAGTAGGGTCCCCAGATAAAATGCAAAGGATTTGATTAAATCTGAATTGAAGGCAAACACATAAATATTTAGCACAAATATACCACAAATTTAACATGTGACACATTTACACACACAAAGAAAATACTGTTCATCTATTCAACTTTACTTTGACTTCAGTAATATAAATTTATTATCTTCAGGTCTTAAAAGTTAGAAGTTCAACATGGCTTAAAATCAAGGTGGCACCAAGGTTATGTTCCTTTCTGGAGGCTCTAGGGGAAATGTTTCCTTGTTTTCCCCTCTGCTGGAAGCCACCATATTCCTTGGTTCAGGCCTCCTTTCTCCATCTTAAAACCAGCCAAACTGCATCTCTTCGATTTTTCTGCTGTATCCACATCTTCCTCTGATTACAGCCATGAAAGGATTTCCTCTTTTAATTCATGACCACATTCCTTGGTTCTGGCCCACTTCCAAGCAATCAATATTATCACTCCAACTAACCTCTTCTTCTGTTGTCACATCTCCTCTAACTACCCTGCCTCCCTCTTTCACTTTTAAGTACATCTGTGATTATAGTGGGCCCACCGGATAATCCAGGATACCCTTGCTATCTCAAGGTCCTTAATTTACTTAGATCTGCAAAGAGCCCCTTTGGTCATGTGAGGTAGCATATTCATAGGTTCCAGGGATTAGAGCATTTGGAAACTATTATTCTGCCAACACATTGATAAAACCAAACTTGAAGGATTTCTTCAAAGTAGACTAAAAAGAAACATAAAAATATCATTGGAATAGATCCATTGCGAGTTATTATTAGAGGACAAATTCTCCCACATGAGATAAGCTTGGGCCCTCACATACAATCCAAGAAAATTTCCCCATCTCTATGTTCTTTACTTAATCATGTCTGCAAAGTCCCTTTTGCCACAGAAGATACCACATTCACAGGTTTCTGGAACCCAAAATTGGACATCTTTGGCAGGACATTATTCTTAAACCATAGTGGTTTACAGAAGATCTGGGCTAAACCTGAAGCTAGAAACACTGCCTCAGTTAGACCAGTAGTTTTTCTCCCTCATTGCTGCATAGCAGAATCACCTGGAGAGCACAAATAAACACCACGTAGATCAACTGAATCAGTGTGATAGAGGACAGAGCCTAGCAGTAGCACTTTTTAAAGATACTCAAATTAGCCCCCTTATGCAGTCTGGTACAAGAAACACTGGTGTAGGGCAAGGGTCAACAATCTCTGGCTTGCTGACCAAATCTGATGATTTTTTAAATTGAAACGTAATTCACACTCCATAAAATTCTGTCTTTTAAGTGCTCAGTTTCCCGGTTTTTATAAAATTCACAAAGCTGTGTAATCACCTCTACTATCTAATTCCAGCACATTTTTATCACCTCCAAGAGAAACCCTACACCAGTTAGCACTCACTATCCATGCCTCCCTTCCTGTCAGCCCCTGGCGGCCACTAATTTACTTTCTGTTTCTCTAGATTTGCCTGTTCTGGACATCTCGTATAAATGAGATCATGCAATATGTGGCCTTTTATGTCTGGCTTCTTTCACTTAGCATAATATTTTCAAGTTTCATCTATTTTGTACTATTAGCCAATACTGCATTCATTTTTGTGGCTGAATGAAATTCGAATTTAACTGGACTTCTCATATTTTTATTTGTTAAACCTGATAACCCTGCACACTAGTATAATTAAAGTATAAAAAAAGACAGGCTTGAGTTTTGCTAAATAATTATCTAAGTGCCTCCTCTTTTTATCTCTCAAATAAGGCCTGTAGATGACTTCCAGAGACTGGGAGAGGTCTTTACTTCACTCTTTATAATGCTCTGTCCGAGATAACCAGTCTGTCCATGAACATCTGAGTCCCTCCTCATTCTTCTGTAGAGATACAACACGATTTCTAACCTATAGATGTTATTCATTATTTCCCAGTAATGTCCTTCATGGCAAAACTAAATCTTGGACGTGCATTGTATTTAGATGCCATATCTCTTTATTCTTTTTTAATCTAAAATGATTAGTCTGGGATTCAAACTTGGACATCGTTGGCAAGCCATCTTGTTGTTTCTATATGTTGATACTTTTAATGAGTCCAAGCCACTTATTCTGCAGAAGGTAGCAGATTTGGTTTGTTCCAAATCTGGGACAATTTAAATGTCAAAAAAATAATGATAGTAAAGGTTTAAAACCTATGAAATAAGAACATATGGGATGTGAACAGTTCCCAGGAATGTGTTGTTTTAATTTGTCTGATTTTTCTCAAACTATTCAAATTCAGTTAGACAATATCCATCATATCATTGATAAGTTTTCACAAATGCCTAGGGTGCCTAACTGGTTTTCTTGGTTTCACTGGAGATGGCTGGTAATTGTAGGTCTGCTTCGGTTATGTAGCGGTATTCCTATTATGCTAATGTGTGTGCACAATTTAATTAGTAGTTTAAAAACTATACACGCTTATGTTACTCCACAAGAAGATACGTCAAAGAAATAATCAATCTTCCCATGTTTTCTTCCGTCTGCTACTTCTATAGCTTTTCTTCTTCCTTCCTAATTATAACCCTTAAGTAGAATTCGTGCCTCATAACGAAATTACCGAGTTGGTCATAGAAGCCACAGGGCATAAATCTGCAAAGAAGTAAAAAGCTAACCTTTTCAAACAATAAGGCTTCTCTCTCACTTACCAACTTCACATTTCCCTGTATGGCCCCGGAAGATGACTGGTTAGCCAGAGACGGGTAAGATTCCTCAAGGGAGGAACAACCTAAGACAGGCACAGTCGCAGGGGGGCCATCAGGTGAGAAATTGGGGATCAACAGAGGTGAGGCTTAGAACCTCACCGCCCCTGTTCTTAGAGAAATCTTCTGCATACGTGGATGTTTTCTTGCCCTGGTCTAGCTTGGATTAACACTTAGTCTATAGGCACACACCTGATCGTCTACATTTGCCCTCTTACAGCACTAAACTATGTTTTCTACCTTTATCTTGCATCTACCTAACACTTCAGCATTTTATTAAATATAATAATAATAATAATAATAAGGGAGAAATGTGGGATTCACATTTAAGTCAAGTATAAAAATCAAAAGAATATTCATATTTGACCTGATTGTTCATAGTTCATGATGCATGATCAAAACCGAAAGTTTCTGTGATGACTGCCCTTGTACTGTTCACCATGTAAGAACTTATTCACTATGTAAGAATTTGTTCACCATGTAAGAACTTGTTCGTTATGCTTCAGAAGATTGGAGACTGTTGAGAATTAGGCTTGGGGTTGATTAATGATTGTGCATTGAGTCCCCTATACAGAATTTTATTGTTGTTAACAACCATTTGATCAATAAATATGAGAGATGCCATCTCAAAAAAAAACCAAAAAACCTATGGAATAAAATCAGAATCCAAGAGTCTATGCCATATAGATGATAAATAAATGAGAATCCTGGGTATAAAATCTAATCCTTCACAATAAAGAAACTTGTAAAAATCTCAAGCCAGGTGTGGGAAAGGACATTTTCCCTATTCTGTCTAATGTGGATGTCATCTCTTCCTTGCTTGCCTAAGGTTTCTGGTTATTTTTGTGTCTCACCCTCTTCCTGGCTCACTGCAACCAGCAGTGGAAAGAAACTGCTTTTATGAAAGAATCGTACTTATGAATTAGTATCTCTATCTGCTGCTCAAAACTCAGATGCCAAATATATATCCCAAACCACTATGTTACTTGCAGGGTCCCAGTCCCCCAGTATTGTCTCTGAAATTGTCACCAAGTGTATATGTGAGAATATCCTTGTGCTATGTTGATAAACTTTCTAATTAGCCTCTCTGCTATAGCTACTGCTGTGTCTGAGGTGTGCCTGATTTTGCGTTGCATGCTATCAATATGAGAAAAAAATGAGAATGGGAAATAGTGGCTTACAGATTATGTGAAAGGGTTCAGAGTTTCCTCCCTGGGCAGAACATGGAGGGTATTTTATTTTTTCCAAAAGACAGAAAACATTCCTCTGTCTATACTCCTTATCCATTGTATAGATACTTTCATGTAGGGTATGTAATTTTAAACTCTTAGAGCTCAAATTGAATTACCAATTGTATTAGATTCCTATTGCTGCTGTAAAAACTACCATAAATTTGTTGGCTTAAGGCAACACACACTTATTTTCTCAATCATTTTGAAGGTCAGAAGTATGAAATGAGCATTATGGAGCTAATCAAAGTGCCGGTCGACTGCTTTCCTTCTGGAGGTTATAGGGAGAAGAGGTAAATTTCTTTTCCCAGCTTCTAGAATTTGCCCACATTCCTTGGTTCTGGCCCACTTCCAAGCAATCAATATTATCACTCCAACTAACCTCTTCTTCTGTTGTCACATCTCCTCTAACTACCCTGCCTCCCTCTTTCACTTTTAAGTACATCTGTGATTATAGTGGGCCCACCGGATAATCCAGGATACCCTTACTATCTCAAGGTCCTTATTTTACTTAGATCTGCAAAGAGCCCCTTTGGTCATGTGAGGTAGCATATTCATAGGTTCCAGGGATTAGAGCATTTGGAAACTATTATTCTGCCAACACATCGATAAAACCAAACTTGAAGGATTTCTTCAAAGTAGACTAAAAAGAAACATAAAAATATCATTGGAATAGATCCATTGCGAGTTATTACTAGAGGACAAATTCTCTCACATTATGATTTTTTCCTGTTCAGTGCTTTTACTCTAGCAAACACTGAAGAACAACAACAAGAAATAAAGCACATGAACTGTAGATAAGCAAATGCAAGAAAACATTTAACCTTTATTTGGGGATGATTTAAAAGTTCACCTGTATGTGATGCTCTTTTGCAGTTAAATTGTACAAGTCACTATCTCAGCACATCCATGAAAGATCTGAAATGGATTTACTGATACTGTAACATATTTGATCCAATTAAAATATGTTTCTCTCTAAACTTCTGAAATTCAAGTAAATAAATTTCTGACATATCTTCCTTCTGACCTTTAGCAAAATGTTCTATACTCACAGCATCGTTTTCAGATGGTAAGAAGCAACCTCATATATTTTGCTACTGTAGAAAGTGAAACACATTTAAGGGGGGAAATAGCTTATTTTGGCTACTAGCAGAGTCAAAAATGTAATAATGTGACATTTTTATTCAGTTTACTGAAGTTAATGTTCCTATAACATGAAGATGGTAGGTTTAAAACATTCTCATCTAAGAAATGTTCATCATGTATTATTTATAATAGCCAGGCTATGGAAGCAACCTGAAAATCTATCAGTAAATGACTGGATGAAGAAGATGTATATACAATGGAATATTATTCAGCCATAAAAAGCAATGAAATCTGGTCAATTGAGACAACATGGATGGACTCAGAGGGTATTATGCCAAGTGAAACAAGTCCGACTGAGGAAGACAAATACTGTATGATTTCACTTACATGTGGAATCTAAAGACAAAATAAAACAGGAACAGACTTTTAGATACAGTGAACAAACTGATGGTTAGCAGAGAGAAGAGGGGTTTTTGGATGGATCAAATAGGTGAAGGGGATTAAGAGGTACAATCTCTAGCTACAAAATAAACAAGACACTGGGATGAATGTAAAGCGTAGAGAATATAGTCAGTAACATTGTAACCATTTTGTGGAGTGACAGATGGTAATCAGAAATATTGTGGTAACTATTTCCTAATATATATAAATATCAAAGCATTATGTTTACATCTGAAATTAATACAATTAATATTGTATGTCAATTATTCTTCAGCAAAAAAGAACCCCCCCCCGAAAAATAAATCTCATCTAAAGTAACAGGTGTAGAGTTAAGATATGCAAAAATAAACTTTCAAAATATATCACTGTGTTGAGGCAGGCATTCCCCATAGGCATATATATCCCTGTGCTTCCTAAGATGATCTGGAGTCCAACAGTGAGGTATGTTTAGCTCTCTTATATATTAATGAATTTAGTATTGTATCATTTTTCTTTCCCTTAACTAAAGTGATTCTTTTCTAAAATAAATAACGCAGGATGGAAATTAAGTACAGATTCTAAGCTGTCACTGACCTCCTGACCACAAGGCCACCTGCCTCTGCTTCCTGCTCACACTGTCCAACATAAAAGTAGGTACACTACCTATCAATGTCAGAAAATAATTCGGAGTAGTAGATAGACCAATGTAAGAGAGAATGGCTATTTTCTCTTTAGTACTAAGATCAAGAAGTAGGTTTTATTGCCTCACACGCTGTGGAAGTTTCTGAGTTTTCCAAGTGATCTTTTTCATCTCAACCAATCTTCTGTGTTTTCCTTTTCTTTCTTGGCTATCTCCCTTTACACACTAAAAAAGAAAAGAAAAAATCCCAAGAAACAAAAACAGAAAAAGTCCCTGAAGTTATGGAGTTATAATCACTTAATTTACACCTTGTTTCCTTGGAGTCAAATTTTAGACACTCCATGTTATGTCTTTGTTTGCATAATTTGCATTAGATACAAATCCAAACTGAAATCTGTGTTTGTTTTTCTTATGTTAATCCTTCTTAGGTGATAATAACATTGACACTGTAGTAATTTACAATTAAATTTACTTACTAAATTTATTGCTCTGAATAGCAAAATCTCTTCAGATTATTTAAAGAATGTTGATTTAAATGCTGCCGTGCCCAAGACATTATTCATTACATGAGATGTTACCATTAGTGCAACTTAATTGAATATCCCCTATCTGCTCTAAAATATGAGAGAATGGAGAACACAGAAGAAAAATAAAATGGCCTTTGACTTCAAATAGAAATGTAAATTTATCATATATTTACATGAGAATCTCAAAATCCTTTCAATATTTTTGGAGATTGGAAATCTATGAAATTTGGGGCATTCCAAGCATTTTTACATATATCTTCTCAAAAGGCAGAGAGGGTCCTGGCTGATATGATACTGGATTATTATAATAATTATTAATATTTAATAACTTAAACTACTAATATTTAGCATTTACTTTGAGCTAGTTTCTGTCCTATTCACATGTTTACCATTAATTTATTTACATCTGAAATGAGAATTTACAATTTGATTGTTTTTCCCAGTCCTTGCTCATTTGCTTTCTTCTACATCTATCCCTCTTCCACAAACAGAAAGGGATAGTCAGGTGCTAGTTCTTAATCCAAATGGCATTATAAAAATGAATAATCTTTGATGAAAGGGCAAGATGAATGTGTCACAAGTAACTGTGTGTAACATAACATTTTAAATGGAAAAGGAATGTAGGAATCAGAAATATAATGCAAAGACATTTTTCCCTCACAGTTTCCAAGTTTCATAATTATATCTGTGAATATGCTTATGTTTAGGAATCCTGAAATAGTCATTTCTCTCAATTCTGAAGTTTAAATTTACATTAACATCCAGCTTCATGGGAGAGAAAGAAGTCAAATATATCCCACCTAAATAAAGACTGTTTTTTTCATTTATAGAAATCTTTTTTCCAACCTGGAGCGCTTCTTCTCAAAATCATTTTTTTGTGCATATGTTTGTATGTGTGTGTTTATATGAACTAAAGTGCAACACAAGTTGTGCTATTCACTGTGTGCCAGATACCAATACCAGGATCTCCCAACCCCGACAGGTATTAGGACTTCCTTCTACTGAGTCCATCAAAACGGTATCTCATGAGTTTTCAAATAGTTTGCACCTGTATTTTGTTTTGTTAAGTATGTTGATTAAGGAAACAAAACCTAATGAGAAGGAACTGAAATCCTTATAAAACTGGCCCATTCAGACAAGAGAGATTAACATTTCTCAAGAGAGAAAAAAGGACTTAAAAATAATCTATAATTTGCATATTTGCAGCATTAGAGCTGGAAGAGTGTGTTCAGTAAATTTATCTTGTTACTCAGTGAATGTGTCATTTGGCGCGTCACTGTCCCCACAAATAAAAAGTACTGAGAAAGAGGGAAGTCCTGTTCTGCCTTTCTGTAACATCTTATCCAAGAATGTCTTTAATACTGTGGTCTAACCAGAATCATGCTTTAATTATTAAATCAAATGCAGTAAAGGTAAAGGGTCAGCCAGTAATTTATTTATATCTAGCGGTTTGCACACATGCCTGGAATACAGTAAGTGCTCAATGTTTGTACTGCATGTAGTGACAAATCATGACAGAGGCCAGTGCTGGACAAATTCAAGACTACCAATATAGTCAAAAGAGAGACATAAGAGATATCAAATATGGTTTATGAACTTATTATTAATATGGCTTATTAAATACTATTATATGCTGGCAACAGCGCTGTGCACACATTATCTCACTAATTCCTCTGAACCATCATCTCCTGAGCACATACTTTTATAGACATTTCAGAGATGTGAAAACTGAGCCATAACCCAGTTACAAATTTGCCCCGCCTCTACACAGTATGCCAACACAGATGTTGTAATAACTATGACATACTACCAAGGTATACTGAAAATCACAAAAAAAAACTGCCTTCATTTTATTCAAGTTAGTTTGTGTAGATAACCTGCAAAACTGCTTAAGACCCTACTGTCAAAATAATACATACTTGGCTACAGTTCTGGATTAGACTTTAATCTTGCAACAAAATCTGAAAACAATAAATGTATTTAATAGAGAATTTTTATTTGCATTGGTTGAAATAGAAATAAAATGGCTTCTGTTGTAAGAAAATTTCAAAACATCCAAATAATAATAATATAGAACAGAATCTTTTAAAATAAGTATTGGAGGACATTCCATCATCTAACCTAATATTTTCCTAGAAGGATAATAATTCCTCAATAAGTAATTATTGCCTGACTTAGTGACAATGATGCCAGGGCTCTTGTTCATGGAGTCAAAGAATAAACTTTGCAAACACTCAAAGTAGGAGAGCAAGTGAGAGGCTTTCATTTAGAGATACACTGAGAAAACAGAGCTCCTGGCTTGCACCCGGAGGGGACAGGGGGATTTATAGGTGGTTGAGACAAAGGTCTAGGGATGCAGACCTCCCAAATGCTCCCCAAATGCTTGTCTTTGAAGAGACACTAAGTTCCTTATTAATCTTCTGGATTATTTTGCAGTTTTAATACAAGAAATGTACTGCTTTGATTCTTTCTCAGAATAGCAGCTTCTTGGTTTGGGAGCAGATTCTTT